>NC_079495.1:118092939-118177498 GCF_030052815.1 Hevea brasiliensis
AAAGCTTCTTTTCTTTTTCTGGTTTCTTTCTTGTTGGCTTTACAAAATTTCTCAATTTCAGGGTTGAACAATAAGGATGTGTCACTTGTGCTTCTAGCTCTTCTCATAAAAGATTAAGAATACCTGAAAAAGAACAAACAAACACAAAATGAAAAGATAACAAAAATAAAACTAAAAACAACTAAAATAATCAAGAATTCAATCTTAAACAAACAACTCCCCGGCAACGGCGCCAAAAACTTGATGTGGCCCAACCGCAAGTGCACGGGTCGTACAAGTAATACAGTAAAGATATCGTTCCCACGAGGAGTTGTGTTAATGATTGAATTTTTGATATAAAAAGTTGACTAAATTGAACTATTCTTGAAATTAAGGTAACAAATTGATGGGTATTTGAGTATGAAATCTATATGAGCAAAATGAATAATCTATCCAACAATGTATTAATTAAACTAAAATTGCATCAAATTGAAAGAAGCAAGTTGAAATATGGCAAGATTTTAAAATGGCAAGCAATTAAATTCAATTGAAAATTAGCAATGATAAAAAGGTGATTCCGGAGTTTGGGATTTCATATTCGAGCTATTTTGGGGTTTTAAATCGGTTATCCAATCTTGTGAAACTAATGGGTTTTAAGGAGATTAATTCTTAAATCCTTTGAATTCCCTTTCGAGTGAGACAAAGAGTGCCTTAATCAATCTAATCCTACTTTCGTGGACTTAGAATTAATTAAGACCCATTAAGTTCTTTAATTAATCTGTGAATCCTCTTAATCCTTAGCCTATTTCTAGGTCTAAGTTAATTAAGTCCAATTTCTTGATTATCTATCACAAGGCCTTCTCCTTTCGGTGCTTCAACCATGGATTAAGAACATTACTTAATGGGATCCTACACTAACCATGTCATTAAGCACACAAGAAATGAATAAAACTCATTAAGACCACAAAATATGGATTACCCAATCAAAATCCATAAAATATCTCAAATATTACAACCCTTACTCCAGAATCAAAGGTAAACTACTCACTATCCATAATGCTTACAAGATATTATGAGTTTAAATGGAAATAAAGCTTTAATCTAAGCTAAGAAAGAAGAAATTAAACACTAGAAATGTAGAAAAATGTAAGGAAGGAAAGAAATCTGCAAATCTTGATTGAAAATGGTGTGGAAGGTGAAAGTGACTCTTCAAATTCTGCCTCTCCTCTTCCTTTCCTTTTCTGCTCCTTGCCTCCCCCTTCTAAAATGGGAAATGAGACTATTTATAGCATTTTCTGACATGGAGCCCTAAAATGGTGTGTTCTAGGAGGAATTTTCTCGAGGAATCTTCCACAAATCATTAATGAAACCTTTATGGATCAGCATAAGTGGATCGCATAAGTTATGCACCCTTATGCGCTTTAATGTTCTAGTTCACTTATGCGAACCGCATGACTTGGTGCATAGGTTATGCACAATTCCGTGAGAGTGCATAAGGGAGGCGTGAATGTGCATAAGCTATGCACTCCTTATGCACATTTCGTGTATTGGAACAGTGATTTTTCTCCTTATGCAGATCTGCATAGCTTATGCAGCAAGTTATGCACAATTTGGTCAATGCATATTTCAGCTTGAAAACTTGTTTTTGACATCTTTGGCTGTAGAAGTCACTCCTCAATGGCAAAATTTCTCTTCAGTCCTTCAGAAACACCATTTTTCCTACAAAACAAAGTAAAAATTACAAATTAATCCAAAATTGACAATTATGAAAAACTAACTAAATAACTAATGAAATTAGCTAAAAATAACTAATAATAAAATAAAATGGCTATGAAATTAGACCTAAATGACTATGCAAAATGTATGCATCAGGCATCAGAAACATCACCTACAGATACCCATTTGCAATAAAAGGTCAAAGCTTGACACAATGTGGAGGTGGAAATTGAGGGGCAAACTTTCTATCGGGAGACATATGACTTGTTTAACATATTCAAACAATACAACTGGTATTGGTGTCATACATATGTTTAGTAAAAATGCCATCTTGACTATCAATTATGTATTTTACCAGTTCATGTAAGGTATCTCAACTCAACTAAACTAAGTTTTTATCCCAAAATTTATTGGAGTCAGTTATATGGATTCTCTTTCTCCACTCTAAACGATTTTGGGTTAAATCCTCGGAAATGTGTAATGCTTTTAGGTCATGTTGTATTACTTTCCTTCAAGTCAGTTTAGGCCTACCCCTTTTTTTCTTCCTATCCTCTAACCCAATGTGCTATACTTGTCTAACTAGAGCCTCCGTATATCTACGCTTCACATAACCAAACCACCTCAATCTCCATTTTCTCAACTTATTCTCAATTGGCACCACTCCTACCTTTTCTCTAATACTCTCATTACGGATTTTATCTAGTCTAGTATGGCCACTCATCCACCTTAGTATTCTCATCTTCTTAACTCTCATCTTAGACACAAAACACTTCTTCATTGCCCAATACTCACTACCATATAACATGACCGGTCGTATGGTTATACAGTAAAATTTTTCTTTTAACTTATTGGGAATCTTGTGATCATATAAAACTCTCGTGGCATGTCTCTGAAGGAGTGGAAGCATGGTGATTTGTTCATTAGAGCATTAAATTTCAAAAATTTTCTTCTAGAGTTTCATGCATCATGCCACTATCTCTTATGTGCCTAATTAATTTCAATGCTAAATTGCATATTAAAACACTTTTAATAAATATTAGGATCTATGTTTGCCATTCAAGATTGTGAATTAACAAATTAATTCATTTAAACCCTAGTTTAAAAGAGGAGATAGAGTACTAACCTCTTTGATGCACTATGGATGTAATTGGCACCTTTAGGAAGCACCTAGGACCCCAAGTGTTGTCCCTCTAGCTTGTCCACACCAAGATTACCAATGGGCAGCCCCCAATTTGCTTCTCAAGCCTTTGCCAACCAATTATAAATTGGATTTTTACATTTAGAGAGGTTGTATGTGTGTATAGGACACTAGAAACAATTTCTAGCAATTTTAATTCAAAGAGAATAGAGTGACCGAGAAAAGATGAAGAGAAGAGAGGGAGAGAGGTGTGCCGCCACAACCCACAGGTCCCAGGATCGAAACCTGGCTCTGATACCACAAATGTAATAGCCCAGCCCACTAGTGATATTGTCCGCTCTGGGCCGAAGCCCTTACGGTTTTAAAACGCATCACTAAGGGTTACGAACCACCAACTTATAAACCCAGTATCTCTCCTGTGTTTTGTCGATGTGGGATTTGCCTAGGGTGTTACATAAGTATCATGTACTTTCCCCTTTTGCACTTTTTTTTTTAATTTAGGGCTTGAGTTTTAAAATTTTCAATTCAGGGCTTGAGGTTTTTTTTTTTTTTCAATTAAGGGACTTATACTTTCAATCTTTTGAACTTAGGTAACAAAATAAATAATAACATTAAAATTGATAACGTGACGCCCACGTGCTGCCACATAAAAGCTATGTTTGTCACATGTCATCATGTCAATGCCACATATTCGCCACATTAGCGTCATTAACAATAACTAACGTTTGGATCATATTTACTAATGGAGAAAAACACAAGGTATCATATTGAACACAAAACCACATGGTATTTTTTTATACTTTTCTCTTAAGTTCTTTTATTTCTATTTTAAACAATTAATTTCTTAATTTGCTTAGTTAAACCCAATTATTAACATTGTCAACACAAAGTGCACTATATTGTAATTCCTTAATTACTGATAGCACTGCAACCTCTAATTTGATGAGATGGTTCACTATAAATTATTTTAAGCAATTTTATATAATAACAAATTTAATAATTATTATATTAAATGTTAATATTAAAATTTATATATAATCAATTAAAATATATATTACATATAATCGAAATAATAGAGAGAAACTTTGTTTGAGGTTCAATCTAACTCCTTCAATCCCAGCTCCTTTAATGCCATTTCCATTGTTTAATTTTGGAAAAAAATATAAAATAAGCCCCTATACTTTAAGTTCAAAATCAAATAAGTCCAAAATAAACTTTTGGCTCAAAAAATCACAACTTTCTAAGTAAGGTTAAATAAACCCATTGGATAAAAAAAATTAAAATAATAATTTTTTATTTTTTAAATAAATATTAATTTTATATTTTTAAATTTTAAAAATAATTAAATAATTTTTATTAAAATAAAAAAGAAAAACGTGAAACAAAAACCTAGAAAGCCCCAAATCACAAACTCGCAAACCCCAAATCCATCTGCAACTCCTCCTCCTCCTCCTCTTCTTCTTCTTCTTCTTCTGTCTTCAACTCTTAGACTCAAAACAGCCCATCCCCATTCTTCATTTTCACTGGACTGGTTGCTTCTTGTCTCCTCTTGTGTCACTGGGTTATTATGCAAGATGGCTAGATGGGTAGTTATGCAAGATAGGTAGCTACGCATGCATCAAAACAAAGTGTTATCATGCAAGATGGGTAGTTGTTTTGCATTCTTTGGCATTTTAATATTATGATTTTGTTGATGCATGTTGTTTGGCTTATTTATTTGATGATGCTTCCATTTCTGGGGTTCTGGTCATTGGGATATTAGAGGTTGAAGGGGAAATTTTGTTTGTCAGAATTAAGAAGACAAGGGAGGAACCAAAGAGATATCTAGGGCTGAGTAGAATTCTGTTCAAACCGAAAAACCGAACCGAACCGAGTCAATTTGGTTCAATCGGTTCGGTTTTAAAATTTAATTGATTCGGTTTTAATTTATAAAAATTTCAGTTATTTCGGTTTGGTTTGGTTTTGAAGAGGAAAAAATCGGTTAAACAGAACCGAACCGAATAGTGATTTATATAGTCAAATCGAACCGAATCGATTTTTAAATTAATTTATTTTTATGGAAAATTTATGAATTATATTTAATTATATATATATATATATATATATTAATTGTTTAATTTCATTGATTAATGGTTATTAGGTTCAAACCAAAGTTAAAATTAGACCAAATAACTTGAAAATCAAGTCTAAATTAAAAAATCAATCAAAAATCAAACCGATCGGTTTAAACCGAACCGAACCGAAATAAAGCGATTCGGTTTGATTCAGTTTTTCACTAATTTTGGTTCGGTTCGGTTTCTAAAATTGACGGTTCGATTTTTATAATTTAATTCGATTCGATTCGATTCGGTTTGAACCGATTGCTCACCCCTAGAGATATCTGTTTGCTTATTGGATAAGAGACACAATTATCAATTATGCATAAGATGCAGCATTCCACATTGGAAAGCTAATATTTTTCAACGAAGATTTAATGAGTTTGTGGCCTGCGAGTACAATTATCATCAATTTTATGGATTTAATTATTCCCATTTGATGTGAGATTGGTAGAAATTTTCAAGGGTCTTTGTGTTTGAATTGGACTATGAATTTTTGGGTTTATGAAGGAGAAGCTAGGTTTGCATTTGATTTTTCGGGTTTGAATTCTATATTTTTTTATTTTGATCAAAAATAAAAAATAATTTTCAATGTTAAAAATAGAAAATTTAATATTTATCATTAAAAATAATATTTTATTAAGTTAGGATTAATTTGGACTTAATTTAGTAGTTTTTTTTTTAGCCAAAAAAAGTTGCAAGCAAAAAACCTAGGTTACTATGGTTTTGTTTGCGCACTAAATTGTTTATAACTAGTATAATGCACATGTTATGTATAGAAAATTTATAATTTTATTTAGAATTTAATTTTTAATTTCATTCTAAATAAGAATAAATTATTATTATTAAATTAATTTTCAATTAAAATTTTTTTCTTATTTAATTTAATTTGAATAAATTTTTAATTATTATAATAATAAATTTTTAATTAATTTATAGTGTAATTAATTAAAATACCTATTTAATTCTTTTTATACATATGTTAATAGTAGTTTTTATGATTACTAAATGTAATAAAATTATTTCATTCAAAAATAATTTAAATTCCATGAAATTTTTATACTGTATCTTATAATTTATGTAAATCGATATTTATTTTTGTTGATTACAGAAAATATATTAGATTAATCATAAAATAATATTATTTTAAAAATATATAAATATAATATTTTTTGTTATTAATATAATAAAAAATATATTAAATTATTAATAATGAGTTGAATTATTTAATTTTAATAATAATAAAAATATATAACATTATTATTAATTAAAAATAACATTTTATTATATTATTTTTAAAAAATGCTATATCTTTAAATATTTGTAAAGTGTAAATTTTTTTTATTCATCTAATATATTTTTTATAAAATAATTGTTTCACAAAAAAGGTTATCGCTTTATATAAATTTATGATATAAAATGAATACATTTCATAAAAATTAAAATTTTAAAATATCATCATTTTCTATTAATATAATAAATATTAAAAATGCATTTTTTTTTTCAAAAGACAAATCCTATAATTTTGATATTGTAACTTTTTTTTTAATCATCTTTACTTATAACTAAATTTTTGATGTAATCATATTTATAATCAATCTTTAAAATTCTAGGGATAATTTATATATAAAAATATGAATATTTAATTAAAATTTAAAAATAATTCTATTAAAAATTAATGATAATAAAATATAAATAATCAAAATATTTGTTATAATTGCATTCGATATATAATTATAATGAAATAAAGTATTAACAAGTTTAAGAAATATTAAATAACAAATTTATAAAAAAAAATTAGTGATTAAATAAATATTAATTAAAGATATCTAAATAAATAAATTTTAAGAATGATATCTAATAACTTTTGAAAGAAGTACTTAGGTAAAATAAAAATACTTGGTGAGAGAAGAGTACTTGATGTATATCAAATATCTCATATGACATATTATATATAGACAAACAAATAGAAATCATTTAAATAAAAATTTAATTTTATAATTAAATATTATTTAATTGAAAAATAGTAGGAAAAACATTCAAATTCAATTTTATAATAGTAAAATGTTTCCCATTTACTTAGCCATTTTAATTCAATGACTATAAGTTGGCCATAAAGGTAATAATAATAAGCATTAATTAATCTTAAGAAAGTGAAATAAAAAAAATATTAAATTATTAAAATAAAAATTAATACATACTAATTATAAATAAGTCAAATCTTTATATTTTATTTTTATAACTTTTTATGTAAACTACATTTTTTGTCTCTTAATTTTTTTAACAAAGATTACATAATAAAAATAATAAAAAATATAACAATATAATAAAAATATTTATTAAAGATATGAAATAATTTAAGGTTGATTAAATTATATGATAGTTGATTATGAGATCATAAATTAATGGCTAATTTTCTTTAAATTAATGGCCATCAGTAACCTTTTATTATTATTATTATTATTATTATTATTATTATTATTATTATTATTATTATTATTATGAAGAGTGACATGTGATAAATAATATTTTTGCATAAATAAATTTATAAAAAAATAATATAAATAATTTTTAAATATTACATCTAATCATAAAAGGTTTTAGTTTTTAAAAATCAAATTCTAAAGAAAATAATAATTTAAATCATAAATGTTAAGGTAATATTATAACTAATAAATGATAACTAAAAAAGAATTAAAAAAGAATTAAATAATAATTAAGACAAAAGATCGTTATTTATGGAAGTTTACACGTGGCAAACTCTTCAAGGAAAATGCCATGTGGCATTCTCTTGAGAATACCTTCCTGCTTTATATATATAAATAGATTTAATAACCATGTCAAAACTTTATAAGGCCTTTTCTTCAAGTGTGAATAGATTTTTTCTTCGACTAAGCAAAAGAAAGAGATGCAACTATATGGAAGGATTTTTCTTCTTCTTCTTCTTCTTCTTCTTCTTCTTCTTCTTTAAATGCAAACTTGCATTAAAAAGCCCATAAGAGTAGAGATACATCATGGGTCTAAAAAAAAACATCTAAAGAGAAAAGAAGAGCCCACATATTATGGTTGACAGCTGGCCTAGTTAAACAAAACCACCCGAATCAAACCAAAGACTCAAACCATCAAACCAATCCCAAAAGAAACCTTACCCTATCCTAGAAACCCTAGGAAAACAAGATGGGAACACTAAACATCATTTGCCATTGGCCACCACTCGAACTGGCCACCACTAGAGGAGCTAAACATAGATTAAAGCCAACTTATCATCAGCAACCAAGGGGCAACCAAGAGCCCATCCAAGCATAGCCACTCTTTAATAACACACAAACTCCCCACTTTCTTAGTAGAACACGAAACCCAGTTCTACAATAGATAAGAGGGACCTACCACAGAGCTTGCTGGCACTCAAACCATTAGGAAGGCCTTCCAGCCATAGTGAAGAAGCAAAACCCAAAGATGATAAAACAACTAAAAGCAAGTGAGACCCTTTTATCGTGTATAATCACCCTTAGACCCAAAAGACAAAACACCAAAAGAGGCCTCCATACTACGATTGACCATCATCAAAGCCTCTCCATCCAAAGCTCTCAAACGATACTTAGCACATAAGCACCGCTATAGATGCCCTCTCAATGAAGACCAACCAGCATGCAAACCAAACGACACAAGCCAGCAACTATATACACCTTAACCTAACTAGGGGAGGGCTTTCCCTCAAAGCTAGGCTGGTGACCAAAAAATGAAGCCCTTCCCTACCAGAGGTAGGAGAAGCTAAAGTAGAAAATGATGCTCAGTGACCCAAGAGGACATAAAATGAAAAGCCCTCAATGATAAAAATTTTCTCTCTCTCAAACTCACTAAGTGGAAGGATTATAGCTTCTATAATAGGTCTTTTGCATAGCTTATGGCTCAGCTTTCCACTTGTAAAACAGCTCCTCACTTACCTGGTCGCCAATATAGGCATCAATAAGTACTCCGAAAACACTTTGGCAGGTGTTGCCTAATGCTTCTCAGTTGCATCGTCAGGACAGTCAACCACCATAGAGCTCTCTTCTTTGAAAACCTCAAGCTTGTTTATGGCAAATGAGTCATGAGCTTCTACCACATCCTTGAAGTCTTATAGGCTTGGTGCATGCACAAAAATATTGAAATTGTAAGCTTTTCACTTGTAATAAGCTCCTGTCATAAATGTAATAACATTAGTTTAAATTTTCTTTTAAGAGAAAAAGTTTTCAATTATTAATGTTAGTTTTTTTTTTGGGATACGTAAAGATTTATTAATTAAAATGGAAGCAAAAGTATCTTAGCATGGACATTACCAACTAAAACTAAGCCAATATATCCAACTTAAGTAATGACATGCTAAGAAAAAAAACTTAATCAAAAGTACAAACCATCACAAGCACAACAATAGAAAATTACAAAACAATAAACTGCAAAACAGAGCTAAAAAACGCAGATAAATCAATTACCAAGAACTTGCTTATAAAAAAGAATTGTAGGCTTAATTAGCCTCATATAATAGATGCGTCTATCAATTTTGATAATGATTAAATTTTTATTATTTATTTATTCAAAATATACTCACATGGTTAAAATTTTATTTATTTATTTATTCAAAATATAGTCATGTGGTCCAAAAACATAATTTATATATGCAACACTTCTTTCAAGCTTCACACCATAATATTCTTGGATTGACTTTTGACCACCTTTAAGCCAGCCAAATATAAGACAATTTACATAATTCAATTAACTCTGACATGTCATTTACTTTATAGATGTATAACACATTCTTTAAAAAAATGAAATTATAATAAGAAAAACTCTATTATTAATAAACTACTAATTTAACGTACAATAATATATAAACTACATACAATTTAATTAAGATGCCAAAAGTCTCCAACATACACAAGTATTAATTAATTTCATATGCTTAAAATAAATGTGAAATAAACATAAATGAAGATTATTCTTTCCTTTTTAATCCTTGTAAAACTCTCAAATAAAATACTAAGATACCAAAAAAAGCAAACCTAAGAGAGCCAGTGCATGGAAAATGCTAAATGAAACACATCAATTGATCTTGCTGGAAAAAGTCTTTGGTAAAGAGAACTAGGAACTCCAGGTGCAAAATAATTTTGGTGGCCACTAGCAGTTAGACACTTTTCCATGTTTCCCCATAATTGGCAACCAAGGGTGGATGGAGTTGGAAAAGAGTGTTGAAGTCATTGCTTGGGAGATAAAAAAAAAAAAAAAAAAAAGAAGAAAAAAGAAAAACTTAGGCGGCTCAAGTTTTAATGACTCCTATCGCTTGATCATGTGCTTGATGATAACATCATATTAGATTTATGATCTAAAATCCTAGTTGATTTTGAAAACCTTTTCCTAATAATTTGAGTAGGAGAAATATTTCTCAATAAGATTGACGTATATTTCCTATATAGAGTGGAACTCTTATTTTAGTATTATTCCTAAATTGAGTATGATTCCTAATGAAATTAGGATTGGAGTGACTAATACTATAAATAGAAGAATGGTATAAAGGTTATTTGGCTTTCAGCTCATAGTGTGAGCTGTCGCTCATCATAGAGAAGGGCTTTACCAATAGCTGAGGATTTGGCTCTGCGCATTGATAAGAGGATCTTGTCCATTGCAGTCCTATGAAGAGAAAGAGGCTTTGGCTTAAGGTGGAGAAAGGGCATAATTCAAGAAGAAAGGATTATAACCCATTGTAGTTGAAGACACCCTTTGTGCTACAGCAGTTAAAATAGTAAATATATTAAGTTATGTCTAGAGGAGATTGAGAGGACTAACTAATATATTTACTATGAGTAGTTTGATATAAGTGTTCTCTTGGGTGTAATTGGGTTAATGGGTAGTATAGTTTTGAACTTATAATTGATAATTTATTATTTGATTATAGTAGATGATGATATGCCCGTAGATGTAGCCCTATGTGGAGAGGTTAAATCATGTAAATATTAGTATTTTATGTGTTTGCCTTATTTCTTTGTAGTTTACACAATTCTACAGTACACAACACATCAATTATGTATTGTGTGTCGTTTTCAGAAGAGCATCTAAATCCACCACCTGAAATGGGACATTGGGGGAATTGAGTTGCAACATATATAGGGTTTCTTCAAGAAGGTGAAGCATTAAATAAGCACATAAGGCTTGCATGGATAATTAAAGTTTTTTTTTCTAAAGAATTTAATCCCAATTATGCTAATTAATTAAACATACAAGAACTTTAAGAACATTAATAACATGTTAACAATATCAATCATAGGTATATAACTCATTAGTACTTAAACAATTTATTAGTTAAATTAGCAACTGACAGTTGCTTAAATTAATATAAAAGTAAATTAAAAATCATTAATAATCTTATATTAGATCGATGAGGAGAGAAGGAGAAAGATAAAATAACCCATACTTTGTAGTACAAAGAAATAAAACATAAGAAGATATATAGATTAAAGATTATAAAGAAATTGAGAAAATAGCAACCTAGGAGTTATTGGCATAGCTAGACTCTCTCATGCCTCCCTGCATACAAAGCAATTTCTCAAGCTTTATGTTATAGATGACAAAATTGTCTCCTTTAGTAGCCATAGAGATGGTTGTTGTAGTGTAATATTGTTGAGACAATGGGTGTAGAATAAGCTTTGAGGCATGTAAATCATTATCTTTAAGATATTAATTGCTCCCACTAAATTATTGTAAGGTTATAGCAATATACCTCTACATACAACAAAACTAGAAATCTGCAGACAACAATTTTTAAAAATTTCCCTTAAGAACTTTTTATATGAACAAAAATTAGAGAGACAAGAGGAGAAGAAGAAGAAATAAAACTAGTATATTTGAATTAAACAATTTATCACATTTATAGACAATGAAAAGTCATGGCACCTTTCTAGACAAACACATCTGTCTATTTCCAACAGACATGACTACTTATTTTAAATTGACATCTCTTCTAACAAATATGACTGTTTATATGTAATAGACATGTTCTGTTTATGACACCTCTCTAAACAATTGTGACTATTTGTATATAATAGACATGTTTGTTTATTAAAAGACACATCTACTTGTGAACAAATATAGCTGTTTGTAATTTATTTATGAAAATTAGAATAAAATAATTATTTTATTTCACACACATATATGTCAAGTGCCATTATAGAATAATATATATTTATTTAAATAAATATAATTTTATATATTTCATTTTTTTTCACTTCTTCGCTCTCTTATATTTTAATAATGTGAAAATTCTTTCTCTTTTTACTACCTAACATATAAGTTATATATAACATATATTTGTGTGTAAAAGGTAAGAAATGAGGGTTGAAGAAAGAAAAGTAGGAAGAGGTGGAATATATAAAGTGTAGGTTATGTAATAGTAATCTTAGGCCCTGGATTATCACCAGAATTCTAATTTGCCAACTTATATTCTCCTATTTGAAATCTAAAATTTTACAAAGATTTTATTCAATTGATTTCTTAGGAATGAAAAAATTCAATTCTTTTTACTTTAAAAAATTTTCATTTTCAAAAAAATAGAAATCAAGTTTGATTATGTGAAAATTCAACCGAATAATTTTCTTGTAAATGATTTTATTCTAAACAAAGCTTATATGCCACTTAATCAACTCTCTCACTAAATATGGAAACAAGTGGTTGCTGATTTTTAAGCAAATTTAGCATATATCAGCAAATTTAGTGTTTGTTAATATAATGGAACCATTTTAGTTCAGAATTACCTTTAAGTAAGTTAGGATATCATTTTTTTTTTGGATAAACTATAATTTAGTTTCTTAGGTTTAGTTAAACCAATAACTTAGTCTTTACTATTAAAATTTTGGTTAAGTTATTGTTAATTTTAGCAAAACTGACCAAAATACTCCTAATTCTATTTTCAATTTGAAAACAATGTAGTCCTAAGGTTTTATTTTATTAACAATTTCATTAATGAGATTTTGTTTTATTAACAATTTAGTCCCTGTATTTTTAAAATGTGAGTCCCATTAAATTAAAAAAAATAAATTTAAATTATAATAATTTAAAATATGGATTAATTAATTTAAGATTCTAAAAATTTTGGTTAATTACAAAATTATCCATATATTTTACCAATTGATCCTCAAATATTATAGCCATTTATAAATAAGCTCTTATAATTTTGTAAAATTCTACTTGTCATTATTATGTTAATAACATATAAATAATTATATATATAATATTATATTATACTATATTAGATATAAAAAAGAGAAAAAAAAAGAATAATAAAATATTAATCTGGGTGCAAATTGTTAATAAAATAAAACATCAGGGACTAAATTATTTCAGATTAAAAATAGAGTCAAAAGTATTTTGGTCAATGTTGCTAAATTTAATGGGGAATTAATTATGATTCTAACGATAAGAACTAACTTGTAATTTTATTAAAATATCAATGTCTAAATTGTTTGATTTTAAAACTACATGGATTAAGTTATATGTTTAACCAAATCTCAAGGGCTAAATTGTCTATAAAATAAAACCTTAGGGACTAAATTGTTTTCATATTGAAAATAGAGTTAAGAGTATTTTGGTTATTTTTATTAAAATTAATGGTAACTTAACTGAAATTATAATGGTAGAAATTAACTTGTAGGTTTATTAAAATATTAGAGACTAAATTACTTGATTATGAAATTATAGGTTTAAGTAAATATGAGTGATTAAATTGTAGTTTACCATTTTTTTCTTGTTTTAAGCAATGTAAATTTAAGTTTTACAAACAAATACAGTCGTAGACTATAATACTAAGATATTAATATGATATATTATATAATTAACATCTATGATTTATAACATCTGGTGGATATCTATTGCACCTTTAAGCAAATTGATAAGTTGTTTTTATCAAATAATTCGAGAAATTTCTCTATATAAACTATGAAAAAGATGATGAATCTATAAAGAAGTTTTTTGAATTATTTGAAAAAAATAACTTATTAATTCATTCAACATGCAACAAATACTTATTGAGATGTTGCGAATAAAAAATACTTGATTGCTGATAAGGACTCATGCACTAGAAAATCTATTTATATGGCCTTAATTATATCTATATTAGAGATAAATTATAATTTATTTTTTTTATCAATTTTTAAAAGGTTAAAAGCTTATTTATCATCGAAATAGTACAAGCTTATTTCATCTATTTTAAAATTCGAAAGAGTTTGGTTAGACTTCAAAGCATTTTAATAAGGCCGTGCCTTAAGGGCCAAAACAGTACTTTTGTCCATATAAATGATGGATTTAGGGCGTGTAGCACAGGCTCCGATTCTTGTCTGATATCGGACCCAATTGGCCGTGGCTAAAAGTTGTGGACACCAATAATCGACACAGCCCACCAAAATTCTTGTGTACCATTTTCTTATTTGGTTTGATTCCTTAAATCATGGATATTAACAATGGTGATGAAGAGGAATTTGAGTTCTCGAGGAATTACTTTCTCGCAAAAGAGAGTTCGGGTAAGAAATCAACCCGCAAGATTTCTGATATTGATCTGGTTGATGAACAGGTTCCGTCTCTAACTTCCCCTAATAACACATTTCTTCTTGTCTTCGTTTTGTTTCAGGGATTAATGGCTTTGTTTTGTCTTCCTTATTTTGTGCAGGAGCTGAGAGCAGCTTTAGCCAATATTGAACCAAAGCATGAGAAAGAGACTATTGCTCTTCTGAATAGTTATAAGAAGCTATATCCCCGATGGGTTTTTGAGCTCAGGTTGGTATTACTCTTTGCTGCATTATCAAAGTTTTTAATTGGCGTTCGTTGAATTTATATTGAAGTAATTATGCCATGAATATTGAAATAGGTATCCTATAATGAAATGCATATACATATATGATGCACATGAAGAGGGCAAGAGATTATTATAAGGGTTTTTCCTTTCTTGCCCAAAAGAGTAGCTGCATAGGCAAGATGAAGCAATTAATAGACATCCAGTTCAGGAAACTGGATGGAATCAAGTTTAGTAGGAATTGTCTAATTTTGTTGATATCAACGGAGGGATTTACAAAGAGGTGCATTCATTAGCAGTTTAGGTGGTTACTGCTTTTAGTCTGAGACACCGTTTCTCTTCCTTGCAATGCAACTAGTTTGTGGTTTTGCATAGATGGCTGCATGGCCCCACTAATTTCAGTGTGCTTATTTTTCTCATAGTTCTTTTGTCGATTAAGAGAGTTTTGTAAAATCATGTGACATTTCATTAATGTTTTGATTTGTTCTTTATTACGAATTAGGTGTGGTTTTGGCCTTCTAATGTATGGATTTGGATCTAAGAAGGCTTTAATTGAATCTTTTGCTTCAACAGCATTGGCAGAGTATCCTGTGGTTGTAATCAATGGGTATCTTCAGTCAATTAATCTAAAACAGGTACCATTCACTTGGACATAATTCTAGAATGAAATTATTAATTTGCACATCTCCGGTCTCTGGATGCAAGAATAACAAAACGTACGCTATGCTCAAAACTGAAGTCTCCATTTTTCCCTGTCACATTTAAGATCATTCCTTTTCCTTCTATTTGCTGGTTTGGGGCATAAGCACAGGAGGCGCACTATGTTATCTTTTTTTTTTTTTTACTCTGTTTGTTTGCATCATGCTCATTTAAAATAGTGTCATGCTTTTAGGTCATGATAGCCTTAGCTGAAGTTTGGTGGGATCAGTTGAAAACCAGACAAAGGACTTCATCGAGGAATTTACAAAAAGTTCAACAGCCATTCAATTCTCGATCGGTGGACGATCTTCTTGCATTTTTGGATAAATCAGAGGCAGAGGAAAATGATTCTTTTATATGTGTTGTCATTCATAACATTGATGGGCCTGGGTTAAGAGACTCTGAAAGCCAACAGTATCTTGCACGAATTGCTTCTTGTTCGAATATCCGTACCATTGCCACTGTTGACCATGTCAATGCACCTCTCTGTAAGTGTTTTCTTTTCATTGTCTGTTATTTGTGGACAAGATGTTGGTTGTGTTGTTGTTACTTGCCTATAGCACTTCTAATTTTGGTTAAAACCTTCTTAGCATTTCTATTGCTGTTGCTATGGCCTTTTAGACCAAAACTGAAATTATTTTTTGGTTAACATGTTTATTACTAGTGCAACTTTTTGCTTTATTTTTCTCCAAATGCTTCAATAGAATGGAACTTAGGTGGCTCTATTCATTTTATCTGGTTAATTCTAAAAACCTGAATATTCACTTTTTGAATGTCTCCTGAATAATGGTGGACGTATTCATGGCAAACCAATGATAGGTGCAAAACTTCCTTGTTGGTTCTATCTATGGCGTGATATGGATAGGTGCACTATGAAATTCCTTTTGATCCTTCCTTTTATTAAAGAGCAAAACTTCCTTCTAACTCTTTGGCTCCATCTGTTTGCAGAAATAACTTATTTGTGGAAAATATTTTATGAGAAAATAACTTTTGTACTACTACTATTTGATTGCAATATTAAAAAATTAGTTAGAAATAATTTTAGCATTTGAAGAGTACATTTGAAAATATTAATTTCCTTTCAATAACTAAATTTATGAAAAAAGTTTGAATATTTTTTCCCAATCTATAGTTTAATAAGAGAGAAAATTGAAAAGGGTGAATTATGGTCGTCACTAGAAATTAGCAGTGGCAGCAGGTGACTTGAGTTTGCCATAGATGATCATGGTTGGATGTGATCAGTAGCCTTATGAGTATATGTGTCTATGTATTTCCTTGAAATTCCTTCCATCTTTCTAAATTTGTGAAAGTGTGGAAAGTGTCTTCCCATGTAAAATTTAGGTCATTTTGCTTGAAATGACTTAGTTGCATACTGAACATAAAAAAATGCTGAAAATGTTTTCTAGGAAATATTTTCCAAAAAGCAGAAAGAATTAAGCCTTTTTATATTTTCTTTTCTTCATTGATCTTTTAGTATTATGTTCAATTGTCCATATTTAGTTTTGCATTATCTTTGAAGCTAACAAGCACATCCTGGGTTTGTTGGTAGTGTGGGACAAGAAGATGGTTCACACACAATTTAACTGGTATTGGTACCATGTTCCCACCTATGCACCATATAAGGTTGAAGGAATCTTCTTTCCTTTGATTCTTGCACACAGCAATACATCCCAGAGTGCCAAAACAGCTGCAATAGTTTTACAGAGTTTGACACCCAATGCTCAGAGTGTGTTCAAAATTCTTGCAGAATATCAACGGTCGCACCCTGAAGAAGAAGGCAAGTAACTACTTATGGTTTGGATGTTTCATATAAAGTCTTATATGTTCCATTTCATTTGTGAAACACATATTATGTCTTATATGTTCCATTTCATTTGTCATTCTCAGGCATGCCTTTTGATAATCTATATACAATCTCCAGAGAGCGCTTCCTTGTGAGTAGCCAGGTTACCCTTAACTCCCATTTGACAGAATTCAAGGATCACGAGTTGGTGAAGACCAGAAGGCGTAGTGATGGCCAAGATTGTTTATATATCCCTCTTACAAATGATTCACTTGAAAAGCTACTTTCTGAAATCAATCAATAGTGTAATGTGTTTTTGCACCTTGCCTAACTACCTATTGTTCACAGCTTGAATAGCGTTTACATGTGTCCTTGGTGTGTGAATGAAGATTATGGTTTTGCAAGTAAACTCTGAATTTAGGCCTAGTAGCAGATAAACTCTGAATTTAGGCCTAGTAGCAGATTCTTTTCCTTTGCATTCAGTTTGGTAATATAATGCCTGCCGGAATTATGCACCGTAGAACTGGGTTCCTTTACCATGGACGGCTCACCAATCACCTGCAGCATCGAGGTCAGCATATTTGTAAGCTTAATCTTGCAGGAAATTATATGTAATGCGTAAGTTACACTTCGTTGCTTTAAAGAGTTATAATGAATGGGTGATACACTTGTTTTCATTAGCTCTTGGATATAGTCAGGATAGGAGCATTGAATTTTAATGCTTAAGAAGTGTTTGGTATGAAGTTAATAAGAATAATTATTATCCTTGTATACTTCGAGAGACTATGTTAATTTTTTACTTTATTAATATTTATATCCTATTGAGGGGTTAAATGCTAATATTGAGAGATTCAAAGTTAATAATTACACTCTTTAAAGATTAAAACTTATGAGGATAATATTTAACCCTTAATTTTTTAATCTATTGCTAAACACACCCTTAATACAGTATAGAACTGAGGGCAATCTCGCACCAGGAACAATAAGGTGGATACTAAATCATAACAATGATAGATTGAAGTTTTTGGTAGGTCGTAATACAATATAATGCAATCAAATTTTTTTATTAAAATTCAATAGAAAATTTAATTATATTGCATATGGCTTATATCAAACATAGAAGTGCATAAATGAAAGGAGTTTAAAATTAAAAATAAATAAATAAAGAATAAAAAAGAAATAGAATATGATTCATAGAATAAAAAAACAAAAAGAATACGATTCAGATGCAAAAAGAATGTAGACTTTTCAAAGATATTATCCTGCATGGTATATTGGGATCGAATATAACGTGTGCAACTGTTCTTAATCAAAGATATTATTCTAGAAAAGAACAAATAATACAAAACAAATTATTTTATTAGCAATCAAAAAAATTTTTTTTTTTTAGAGTAGTATTATATTTTATATATAAATAAAAAATTAATTATTTATTTTATTGTTATTTATATAATTATAATAAAAATAAAAAAATATGAATAATAAATTTTTTAATTGTAATATATTATGTTTAAAATATAATTTTTTTTTTTTCTTTTTTTCTTTTCCTTTTTTTTTTTTTTTTTTTTTTTGCAAGTTTTATTAACTATTTTTCAAAATTCAAAATAAAAAAAAAAAATTTTTTTTTTTTTATTTTCATAACAAACAAACAAATGAATGAAAACAAAAAAAATTAACAAAAATAAAAATTATAAATTTTTTGCATGCATTGCTTTTAAAAAATGAAAAATGAAAAAAAAAAATTTTTTTAAATTTTAAATTTTTATTTTTCATTATTTTATATTTGTTAAGGATTTTTTAAGATTTTGTATAATTCTTCTATTTCTTAAAATTATTTTTGATTATTTGTGTTAGATCTTCTTGAATTTTTAATTTTAATTTTTTTCTTAATTATATTTTTTTTATTTTTTTTATTTTTTTTAATAATATATTTAATTATTATTCTTTTATTTCTTATTAAATAATTAATGCAATTAAAATAATTATTATTTTTTTTATATTATCTTTGAAAAATAAAAATCTAATAAATCATTTATGAAATAATTAAAAATAATATTAAAATCTATGTAATATATAATTAATTTTTTTTGATCTCTAAAAAAAAAATTCTTCTTTAAATTATTATCTTAATGATATTCTATCTCATTTTGATTTCTTTGTTTCAATTCTATTTTTTAATGTTGTTCAAAATTTCTTTTCTTTGAATTTTGTTTTTTTCCTATCCTATGGGGTTTTCTATAGTATAATTGCATTTATATCATTTTATTTATTAATATATATAATATTATTTTAGATAAATTTTATTTTGTATAATTAATATATTTAAAATTATACTATAATATTTATTATATTAATTAATATTTTATTTATTTTTTATTTATTTTTATTTTTAAATTTTTTATTTATTATTTTTTTTTTTTTTTTTTTTTTTTTTTTTTTTTTTTTTTTTTTTTTTTTTGAAAATTTTATTTATGTTTATGATTAAGTATTTTTTTTTTTTAATGCTTTTTTCGTTGTTGATTTTTTTTTATTATTTCTTTTAAGCATACATTTTGTCTATTTTGCTTATTAAATATTTTTAATTATTTTCATTTTTTTAAATTAGGTTTTTTTTTCGAGCGCAATTTTTTTTTCGATTTTTGACTGTGCTAGTTCTCAGTTTTTCGCTCTGTTTTTGCCTCTCTCCTCTTGACCCTTTGTGTTCTCTTCTTTTTCAGTTCTCTTCTTAGATTGGCCTTTTATTTTTTATAATAAATTTTTATTTTCTTTTGTTTTAGATATAAATCTTAAATTTAGTTAAATTTTATTTAAATTATTTTTTTTCTAATTATTAATTATTTTTGCATTTATATAAGTTATTTTATATTAAATTATTTTTTCTTTATTAAATTTTATCTACTATTAATTTTCTTTATTTGATTTAATCAAATATATTTTTTACCATATAGAATTTTTAATAAGTTATTAATATTAAAAGATTTCAGAATATGAATTTATAATTTTCAAAATATTACGTTGCCTGTTTGAATTTTATTTAATTTTTTTATTATGTTTAATTATTTTAATTTTGTTGCTTTGACTAGCACCTAATTGTTATAATGATTGCAAATGATTTGATAATGTGTATTTTTAAATGTTTTATGAATGGAAATTTCTTTGCATTCTTATATTTGTGTTGTGTTTGTCTCCCTGCATATTATGGGTTTTAAGGATGATATATCCTAATTACTTCTGGTTAATTATTTTTTTGTTGATACTTATTGATTTGGAATTTTTTTTATGATTTAGATTTTATTTCATTATTAAATTTAGAATTTTGTTTCTAATGTTTTGGATTCTATTTTTATTTTTTTTTTATGTTTTTTTTTTTTTTTTTTTTTTTTTTTTTTTTTTTTTTTTTTTTTTTTTTTTTTGGATTTGATGTTTTTATGATGATTCTTGGCATTAATTCTGATTTTTGCTTGGTTTTTTTTTTCATGTATTTCTAATAGCATTATTTTATGGCTGATTCAATACTTTGTATGATGAATTTTAAGTTTTTGTGTGATTGAGATATTTCATCAATGGATATAACTTGATTATGTTAAAATAGCTATTTGCATCTTGTGGGTGCAATTTTTTTGCTGCTATTTTCATAGGTACCTTGTGTTAAATTAATTTTCATGCTGTGAATGTGAACTGCTATAGGAAATTGTGTTAAATATGACAATGTTAAATGAGCTGCTGGTCCAACTGTTTCTTGGGCCATGGTTTTGGTGCTAGTGGGAATGTCATTGTTGTGGTTTGGGTGCAGGCAGTTTTGAACATTTTTGTTGGAAACCTATATAATGCTCCCCTTAAAGATTTAAATTAAGTATTTCTTACATGAGATATATATTATCCAGACCCATTCCTACTTTTGCTTCCCTTATTGTTCAGCCCCATAATTTTAATATTGAGAGTTGTATAACTTTGATGGTGTGGTCAATTCTGTTAAAGATTTGGCAAAAAAACTTGAATTGAATTCTTTTTGTTTTTCTTTTAATATTTGGTTTTGTGGTTTTCATATATAAGCTCACACTTTTGAGACTACATGGCGGTAAAGATTTTTATTTTGTACGCAGAGTCTTGATTTTACAAGAAATTTCACACAAATTAATTTGCCTAGTGGGATTCCTCCATGCAATCTTTGTTGTCTCTGTCATTAATATTACTAATGCAGAATCCTAAGCCACTTAAGCAAAGTATCATCTAACTCAACTTCTACTCATCTAAGGAGGCATTAACCCTGTTAGCTACTTTGAATTCTCAAGATGAGAACTCACAATCTCTGAAAGACTGAAGCTGTTATGGCCTCTGGACCCACATTTCAAGATACATATGCATATGGTGACTTTCCCGACTCAATATCATGAGTTGTGCTTTTCCTCTGCAACTCATGTTCAAACATTGCAAGGGACTTTATCAAAATCACCTCTTTAAGGCATCTAAGTGAAGGGCAAATCTTTTCTTGAAAATGTTCTAGTTCTTAGTTAATATGTTCTCCTCTGTCCTTCCAATGCAACCCTAACTTATCAGATATTTATGAGATACTTTCGAAGTCATAGGCTGCAAACAGTTAAGAGGCCTTGCATATGTCTTTAATATCTCAAGAATTTATCATAACAAGCACTATGAAAAGGCAATAACCAAAAACTAGGCTTCAATGTAGCTTCAGCAATGAATTTCTCCATTTCATTTATATTAAGATTTCATTCTGCTGCATTCATCTCAAAGCAAAATGAACTAATGAGGAATAAAAATATCCTCTGTTATTTTTTATGTGACTTGAATTTTGGATATATTTTCATGGATTCGAATTGTGAATCGACTAGAAAGTTTCGCACTGTGACCCAATTGAGATAAAAAGTGAACCATTGATCTCGTTGGGGGTGCGGGGGCAATGCTCTCGCAGTATGAGCTAGTATAAATATTGTAATATTCTGTCCTTTGCAGTAGAGTTGTGAGTCGAGAAACATATTGGGATTAGGGTTTGAGAATTCTGAGTGATTATATCTTGCTCTTTTCATCATAGTGGAACTTTTTGTCTTGTCATGTCCGTAAACATAGACTTTATAATCGAATCACGTAAATCCTATATTATTTTTCTTCTCTTTTCTTATACTGTGTGATTGTGCGATTGTGTGTATTCTTTAAATTTACGTGCCTGCTATAACATCCTCAATGCAGTCTCGGAGTACTCTTAAACTCCATGCAAGTTCAATTTTTGCCAAAGTTACTGGTCTAGCTCTGGCTGGTTGTAGTAGGATCTCTAACATAATAAAGTAGATTAATAGAATGAAAGTTTATGATTCTTGCAATTGCAAATACGCTTGCAGAGCCATAGTGTTTCCTACGATTGGATTGGCCAATGGCCACACATTCTGCTATGCTTTGGAAAATTGTTTTTATGATCCAAGGGAGAAGAAATGAGAACCTGAAGTCCACAAATTTCCTAAAATTGAAGGAACACATAATCCCATAAACTAATCCCATCGCTGTCCCTTGTGCTCGAACATTTACAACTACAAATGTAGTTGCAAATGTGGGTCGTCTTTCTTTTGCAAAACCAATGGCAAAGGTGAGTCATATGGGTCAAAATAATTCAGCTTTTCGAATGAGTACATGTGTCCTCATCTTCAAATGATTTGAATGAATTTGTGTATTTAGATTTGGAAAAAATCATTTTATTGATATGGGACAAAATTTATGTTCACCTATATAGACATACTAACATACTGTTAAACAATTGACCTATACTTGATTACAACTATAGAAATAGAATTTTAATCCTATGGATTTGTCAAAATTTTGCCTCTCTTCAAAGCAATAACATGGCCTCAACCCCACAACATTATATTGCCCACTTAGGGCCTACTAGAACACTAGCTCTCCAAGTCCAGCTTAGGTTCCTAATTCCTCTACGGTCTAATTAGTTATGTTCATAGCTCTAATAATTATAAAAATATATCTGAAAATCCTTTACATCATCTTTTTGTTAATTAAATTTATTTGAATTAATTTTATTAAGTCATGAATATTTTATTAATTAATTGACCATTCTAGTTTAGGTCCAAATGACCCAAGGTGATTTCATATGTACCATGCTGATTTTGCTACTTGAAATGCGTTTGGACTATACAAAAATGCTGAAAATGAGTAAAATAATAGCTACGTTTTAGGACAACCCATAGGGAGATTCGATTTATCCTGAAATATGGTCCCAGTACTGGAAGCTTATCGTCGATCTAGAGGTACTTACACAATACCCAAAACACATCAATCACTATGATATAGTTAGCTTTCAAAAATAGCATTTCAAAGGGACTGAAATCTTACTAATTGATCTTGGTATTTCAAAAGGACTCATCAGTGGTCTTGGATCGTCCAGGTGATGACTGCATTGATTGGAATCTGATCAAAAAGTTAAGGAGACTGATTTTCCCTCTCCTCGATTCCATTGATGGATGACGGCGAGGAAGGGCTCTTTCACCTTCTCCTAGGATTGCAAGGTGATCGAAATTGTTGGAGCTAGAAGAGCGAAAGTTGAGTCAGGATCGCCTGGATTTGAAAAGTTGAGCGCTTTGGGCCAAAAGGCGAGAGGCGTCAAGTGTTAGGAGGCGCTGCCTCATGCATATAACAAATATATTCTTTTTTTTTTTTTATTATTATTAATTTGAAAGCAAAGATTAAGAAGAATGAAACCCTAGCTTTTCATTTTGACGCTACCAGCTGTTGGAAAATAGGATCAGACCACAACAATACGTGCAAGTAATTTTCTCTCATCCTTCCTCTCTCTTTTTCTCCTTTTCTCTTCTCATATGGTCCAGCAAAACAACACCTATACAGGCCCTTTTTTTTACTTTGCAATTTTTTTCTTCTTTTCTATCATTCTCCTATCCTTGTCTTCTCTTCTTCTCTTGCTCACGCTATCTACACAAAATCTGTACTTTAATTTTTTAAAATTTTTGTTTCTTTATAATTTTTTTCTTTTCTCTCCTCCTCCTCCTCCTCTCCTTCTTTTCTCTTCTTCTCTCACTCACACTTCTGTTTGCACTTTAATTTTTTTTTTCTTCTGTTTAAATTTTAACTTGAGTATTTTCTTTGTGTGGTTGGTTGGTCACTAAGTGGTGGATCCAGACATCCACCGAATATTGGTAGAAATGTAAGGTTGGTGATTTTAACTATAGATTATGCAATTTGATCTTCAGACTATTGTTGATGGGACTATTGCTGCTTAAAATTATAAGAGAAGAAATTTTGCATTAACACATTGAATAAATGGCATAATGGAAAACTTTCCTACCTATATTTTCTCCAATCCTTGTTTCTCTTCTTTTTATACTGTTGTTTGTGTAAAGAACTTTTATTTATTTGTTTCTTTGGTTAAAATTATTGAATTTTTTCATTTTGAAATGGTTTAGATTAAGGTGTTTAACATTTTAATTTTTTTTTTCTGTATAATATATTATAGTATAAATAAAAATTTAGGCAATTTAGGCTATGGCGCCTTGCTTCAAAAGGATCCTTGCCTTGCATCTCACCTCTCACCTAAGGCCATAGGGTACCTTATTAGCTTAGTGTTACCTCTCGCCTTAGTAACACTGGTCGAGTTGGAAAATTGCGAAATTGTCTAAGATAAATAATAAAACAATAATTTTAATCATTAATAAAATTAAAAATTAAATTTAAAGGTCTTGGCTATTACATTGTTACTTTTACTTGGATAGAGTTTCTACTGTGAGAAAAAAGGCTCTTGATTTTCCTTATCTTTTTGTTAAGGTAACAATTTATAACGATGCCTTTGATTTATTTTTATTAGCAAAATTAAGAAGTTGTAAAACTTTTTTTTGCTACTTTCACTTAGATAGGATTCCTGTGCGAATAAAAATTCTTGGTCTTCACCATCTTTGTGGAGATAACATCTTCTTTTTTTTTAAGTAATTGTTATTACTAACATTAACACAAATATAATATGATGAAAGTGTCTTTTAGGTGTTTTCATAGTTTCGGTTTAGATGGTTTGGATTTTTTCCTTTGGTTTTTGTAGTTTTGTTGTATTATTATACTTGCTCTTATGAAAATTTTCTATTAGTTTTATGGTTTATATTAATTAATTAGTATAGAAATTTTCTAAAATTGCATATAAATAAAATTAAACCAGAGTACATATAATAAGTATAGATAACGTGTAATACATGTGTGTGTGTGTGTGTGTGTGTGTAGTCATAAATGTAGTGATTACAAGTGAAAACAAGAACAAATTTTACAATCAAACTAAACACACTAGTCCTTAGGTATACTTCATCTATAACTCTTTTTCGGTTATAAGCATAAGGATTTTATTAATAGAGAATAGGAGGGGGAAAATCACCAAAAGAAGGATCCCAGACCAACAGGTCTACCCCATTACACCCTGACCTAGAAACTAACTTCTAATGGTGATGAAAAAAACCCCTTAAAAAGGCAACAAATAGGACAACAAAATAAAACAAAGAAAAGATACAAAACAGGACAAAACCATATGCACTATAAATCAGCTCTAGAAGATTTAGGAACTGATGACATCAATTAACGATACAAAACAAGTAAATGACTTTAGTAAAATATCATATGAAAAGTAATAACATGACAACATATATTCTCTACTGTGATAGATCAAGCTTTGTTGCCAATGAGGAAGAATATGAAGAAAGGTGATGACCGCCAAAAAGAATATGATAAAAGTTACTGAAAAACTTACTAAGAAAACTCCATGATCTATTTCATACCATTTCCCCTTGACTTCATGTGTTGACTCTATTTGTGATGAAGGTGATTCAGCATTATGATCATTGCATTTTCTTTCCACTTGAGGTCCACAAAGAAATGGGTTCCCTTCATAGCTGTTACTTTCGAATGTACTGAATTGTCCTTTCATGTCTGGAATTCTGCCTGATAAGTTGTTGTGAGCCACGCTAAATACTTCTAGAAAGTATAGATCTATCAATTTTGAAGGAATCTCTCCACTTAAATTGTTATAAGAGAGGTCTAAACTTTCTATTTGTGATAAATTAGAGAAAGATCTTGGAATGGATCCTGTCAATCGATTGTGTGATAGGTTTAATGCATGAATTTGGGACAGCTCTCCTAGCTTAAATGGGATTTCACCTGTTAGGCTATTAGCTGACAAATCTAATCCAGACATGTAGTTGAGAGCCTTATTCTTATACGTGCTAATTCTATATTTTGTAAAGAACTCAATTTCTTCCTCATTATCAAAATAAAATTCGAAAGTATCAAAGGACATAAATCCTTCCATGCTACTTAAAAGTGAACTGGGAATGTTGTTGAGGGTCCCAGAGGTAGTTGAGAAACCTCCTTCTTCCCTTCCAAAGGAGAGATTATGTAAGCAGTGGGGTATGGACCCAGAAAAGGAGTTTCTTGAGAGATCTAATAAGCTGATGTCATTCAACTGACATAACCAATTTGGAATGAAGCCACTTAGATGATTTTCTCCTAATAAAAGAACTCTCAAGCCATTTAGAAACTCACCAGTGTTATTAGGAATGGTGCCTGACAACTCGTTATTGCTCAAGTCTAATACCTTCAGTGTCGAAATATTGAGCAAAGCTTCTGGTATTGAACCAATGAATCTGTTACCTTGCAAATTTATTTGTTCTAAATAATTTTCATGGAAGAAAGAAGGCAATGGCCCAGAAAAATTGTTGTGAGAAAGGTCTAGGTACTTGATTGAAAGAAGTTCCTTTGAAATACGACCTTCAAAAAAATTATTATGTAAATTGACATAACGTAGAGATGTGAAGTTACCCATCCAGTGTGGAATCTCACTATGCAATTGGTTGTTGCTCAAATCTAACCATTCAATCTCTGGGCCACGCATTTGGTGACTAAAATTAGGGGTTAAACTTGCTAGAGTTCCCTCAAATTGGTTGTCATTCAATTGCAGATAATCAAATGGAGTGATGTTAAATATCACTATTTGACCGTGGAAGTTATTATGAGATAGCTTCAAACATGTCAAGAAAATGCAACTTGAAAGCAGTTCCTTCGGTACTTCCCCTGAGAAGTTGTTATGAGACAAATCTAAAGCCATCAATTTACAGTCATCGCCAACAGCAAAAAGAAAATCACCTTGAAAATAATTTCTGGCTAAATTAAGATATCTCATGTTCGGAAGCATCTTTGTGCCAATTTCTTGAAGCTGCCCATTGAAAGAATTATTCTTAAGATTTAGGGTCTGAAGTCCTCCATTGTTCTCAAGCAACCAATTAGGAAACCTTCCTTTTACTTTGTTGTGTGACAAGTCAAGTGCTTCCAATTTGAATTGGTGAAAGAGAAACTCAGGAATGCTGTCGAGGCCACAACTTTTCATTACAAGAACCTTTAACTGAAATGAAGGAATCCAACCAGTCTCAAACGTAATGTTGTTGCCGCTTAATTTAAGTGCCTCAAGGCTGGAATAATTAGCCAATAAATTGAATGAGAATAAGCCCTCAAAATGATTATAGCTAAGATCAATAAAATTGAGGTTAGCTGGCCAAGATGAAGGAATGTGCCCTGTTAATTGGTTTCTTGACAGATCTAGGGACATGAGAGATGTCAAATTGTCAAGGCATTGAGGAAGACTGCCCCCAAATTCGTTACAGCCAAGGTCCAACTCTTGAAGACCCTTCAAGCCACACAAACCTATATAACAAAGGATTAACATAAAAATCATTGCAATTGATAATAACAAAATTGAAATTTTGATTTCAGATAAACTTACTTTGATTTGGTAAAGAGCCATTGAGTTTGTTGTAGAATAAAGATAATACTTTGAGGGAAGGTGGAGTCCACATATATTCAGGAATACTTCCAGTAAATTCATTTCCTTCCAAATTCAAAATCTCTAAACTTTTGAAAGTTGATAATTCTGTATAAAGAAAATAATAGATTTAGATATAAGTTAGTTGAATATTAAAATTTAGAAGCGCTATTTTCATTATAATTCACAACAATAAAATTAATGATTATAAATAAAATAACTAGCCATAGTTTATGGGATTACTAAATAGCTTTGTTATTAGATTTGGCAAAGGCTTAAGCGAGTTTTATATATATGTGACAATTAACAATTTTCTACAATTAAATGTGGATTTTACGGGATTTTTTTTTCATATAAAATTTTAATAAAATCTTATAAAACGAAATAAATATTCAATTTCTTTTTAGTATAATAACTTTATTATTTATAAAAAGATATTCATTTATTTTTTTCATTATTTATTAATTTTAGCATAAATATGATATAATGTAATTACAATAAATGATTTGTATTTACGCTTTGTTGATATTATATCAACAAAATAATTATAATATTAAAATTATATTTTTATTTTAATAGTTGCTATTAAAATTTATAGAATTCCTCAATTTTGTCGCTGAAGAATTAACAAACCTTCCAGACTTCAATTTATATACTAATTATCCTATTTACATATAAAAGTGTATTTAAAAAATATATAATCCTAAACTTTAACTAATTATTACTTCCTAATATAAGTACTTTCCTATTAAAATATTTTTATTTAAAAAACTAATTAAAATAATATTAAAATTAGATATACATATTTCCCTAATTATTATGATGAATTTCTAACTATTTACTTTTGTAATGAATTATCAATCTTAATGCTTAATATTAAATTGATTGACAATAAGATTGAAAATAAGTTATATAATTGTTTGGATATCAAAATTCAACATAAGAAATTTAAATTTAATTTTATTATAAACTATTGATAAATTGTGGATAACATTTTACTATATATATATATATATATATATATATATATATATATATATATATATATCTTATTGTTTAAGTTAAACTCACAAAATTTGTTTTAAATAAATAATTTATTCGTGGTCATTAAAATGACTTATAAATTTTATGTTTGTATAAATGAATTTTGTATATTATATTTTTTTAATGGGAATTAAAATTTTAAATTTTAATATTAATTTTTCTTGCAGCATTAGTGTGATTTAATTAAATTGTCATGTAATTTGTATCACATTTTGAATATATATCAAACTAAAACTATAAATATAAATTTTGAATATTTCATTTATATTTTATTAATTTGTTCATCAAATCCAACATTAGTAATAAGAAAAAAAATATTATTTTAATTTATTATAAGTCCATTCCAACCTTGAAGTACGAATGGAATCAGAAGTTTACCTTGAAATGGTAGGGTGCCATTGAATCTATTCCTACTTACATCCAAGGATTTTAAGTTCTTCAACTTACTTAGTTCTGAATCAAGAGCGGAAAAAGAATAAAAAGAAAATCAAAATAATGAGAATTAGACTCAAAGAAAACAAAATCAAGAGTGCATGGTTGAGTGGGACGTTCTGATACAATTAATGAGTGTAAAGAAAACAATTCCCAGAATCAAACATACCCTGGATAGGGAAGGTATTGAATCTATTATCACTGATATCCAACTCCTCTAATCTTTTGAAACTTGAACACAATATAGCTTCTATATTATTTCAGGACATAATTAATTAGTTAGTTAATTATCACTTTTCAAATTGAATGTAATTACATACAGAATTAATATAATTTCATCACAATTCACAACAATAAAATTAATTATTATAAATAAAATAACTTGTCATAAGTGATGAGATTACTAAATAATTTAGTTATTAGATTTGATAAAGGTTAGTACCCAAACCTACATTAGAAAAATTCAATTAACATTAATGCTAATATTATTTTCTGTTTATTTTATTATTTATTATACATTTTTTTAAATTGCTAGACTATTATTTGTTATACATTTTTTTTAAATTGCTAGAATTTTATATATTATATATCACCAAAATTTAGTCAATTAGGATGAAATTATCTCTTAGAAAAACGTTAGGATAAAATTAAATATATTAAAGCTTTTTGTTTTAAAATTAATAATCTAATAAAGTTCTACAATGCATAAAAATCAACACGGAATTATATTTGAATTAAAATTCAAAATAACAAATCTCTAAAAAATTTATAAAACTTACCATCATTTAAAAATATTTTCAAAATAAATTTGTTTAAATGAATTATATATTATTTTGATATTTTTTGAGTTACATCTTTTTCTCTTTTATATAATAATATTAAATATAATATCTAAAAATTAAAATAATGATAATAATTCATACAATGCACAAATAGATACTAATTTAATTTAAGAAGAAAGCAAATATTTTCATTTACTTTGCAATGGCACAGTTCCGTTCAAGTTGTTTTTCCTAAAATTGAGCACCGTCAAAATTTTCAGTTTAACAAGGTCTGCATCAAAACACAGAGACTGAGAGATGAAGACCGAAAAAATGAATCAACCATCTTCTTCTGCAATAATAGGAAAATAGAAAAGAGATTCGGAGTTGAAATCCAAAAATATATCTCATACCTTTGTATGAAAGTGGCGCTTCCAAATTATTATAAGACAAGTCTAGTGTCTCAACGGAAGGAAATATGCTTGAGAAGCTCAATATACCATTGTCGAAGTGATTACCAGACAAATCCAAATACTTCAATTTGCTAACCTTTGAGAAATTGCTTTTGAAATCTGCTTAAGTTATTTCATTTGTGAAGTACAAGTTATTCATAAAAATTAACAATCAACCAATTGAAATTAACAATTAATTATATAACCACTTTCAAATTGATTAATCACAATTTGTTGTGATTTAAATGGAGAGAGAAGCCCATTCCAACCTTGAAGTACGAATGGGATCTGAAGTTTACCTTGAAATGGTAGGGTGCTATTGAATCTATTCCAACTTACATCCAAGGATTCCAAATTCTTCAGGTCACTAATTAATTCTGAACCAAAAGCAGAAAAAGAATAAAATAATCAAAATAATGGGAACTAGACTCAAAGGATAGAGTGATGTTCTGATAGAATTAATGTGTGAAGAATCAAACATACCTTGGATAGGGAAGATACCTTCCATGTTATTATCTCTAAGAATCAAAGTCTTAAGTGATGTAAGAGCACCCAATGATGATAACATGCTATTATTGAACTCATTATAACTGATGTCCAACTCCTCTAATCTTTCAAAACCTGTATATACCATACAACTTTATGTTATTTAAGTATATAATTAATTTAATCACTTTAAAAACAAATGCAATTATGTAAATAATTATGTTGAGAGAATCCAATTCCAATATCGATGTAGAAATTGGATCTAAAGAGTACCTTGAATTGGTAGACTGCTATCGAATTAACTGAATTTCAAGTCCAACAATTTTAATTTTTTCAAGTTGCCTAGTTTTGTATCACGTAATTAATAGTAGTAAAAGTTGAACTTTACAAAGGAAAAGAATATAAAAAAAATATAAAATAATAAAATTGGTAAAGGGAATTAATTGGATGTTCTTAAAGATGAATTTAAATAAAACATACCTTTGCTAGGAAAGGAACCTTCCATGACATTTCTTCTAAGAATCAAAGTCTTAAGTGATGTAAGATTATTCAATGGTGATAAGATACTATTATTGAAATAATTAGCACTAAGGTCTAAGACTTCTAACTTCTTCAATTCTGATAATGTTTCAAAATCTGCATATATTATTAAAAAAAGAACTTTCAAAATCTCAATAACTAAAATAAGATATTTGCTAAAAAAATGATAATATAAGCAGAAGAGCATAGCATATGTACCTGTGTCATCAATGAAACCACCAATTCTATTGTATGATAAATTAAGACCTCTGAGCTCTTTCAGTTGCTGGAACATTGAAAATTTTACAAACCAAACATTTTCATCATCAGAAAACAAAACCCTCTCTATGTCTAATTGTCGTGTATTGTTGAGAGAGAGATCAGTCACGTGACCTGTGGTGGAATTGCACTTGACACGCTCCCATTTACAACAATCACTCGTTGAATTATCAACCCATGAAGAAAGAAGATAGTCTACATCTAACCCATTTGACCCAACAAATTCCTTGAAATCTAAGAGTGCCAATCTCTCTGTTTCAAAACAACCTTTGTTTCCATGGATTTGAATCCATAGGATTACAAGACCCAACAATAAACACTTTGCTAAGATAGCCAACTCCATTTAGAAATGCGATGCTCCCATTCACTACTTCTCCCCTTATTTATATTCATTGCCAGTTGTTTTAAAATTTATATTCCTTCTAATAATGGTTTATTATGACCTTTATTTTTTTTTTTAAATTATTTAATGAGGTAGGGCTGAAAACTTGAAATGTTGAATTTCTATTTTTTAAAAGGGACCAAAAAAAAAATTCTTTCAACAAATATGGTGGCTATTGATCAACAAATGGAGCAATTTGTGTTGTTGGTTGCTCATTCATAATTAATGTGTTAATCAATCACATCATTATATTATTATTATTACAACTTTTTTTTTAATAAAAAATTTTGATCAGAATTCAAATTTGTATCGGAACAAAAAATTCACTCAATGTCAATTAATTATAATTTATATAAAAAAAATAACAATTAAAATAATTTCTTAAATTTTTTTTAATTCACAGATAATGTGAATTGGACTGGCAAGTTGAACCTCAGTCATATTAAATTCACAGTGTAAGAAGGAGAAAGACTGATACATGACGAATTTTTATTTCATATTTAATTGGGTCAATTTCAATTTTATTGATCCATTTTGGAGTGCAATTTGGTGTAATATATAAAAAGGACGACTTGGACTTGTTATTAGAAGACTTAATTTAAAGAACTTTTGTCTGAATTTTCTTTTTGGAATTTTTCTTACATAAATTTGCAAATTCGTTTATTTTTGTAAGCTTTAAGTAAATTCATTCATTTTTGTAATTCGAGCTCTGATTACGCTATCTTTATTGTCTTTTCAGATATTCGTATCAATTTATATTTTCCTGCATCAACTATTGAAATAAGTTAATTTTCTTTAATTCATAATTAAATCTGATTAGATTACCAAGTTTTAACGCTAATTCCGATTATATTTGATTCAAAGTTTAAGAAGAGGAAAAAGTTCGAAATTGGCCTCTAAACGGTTTTGGTCCAAGACTGATTTAGTAACCATTGACCCATTTTTATTCCACACTTAATTAGATAAATTTTGGTTTGATTCAACGGAAATGGAAAGGAGTGCAATTTGGTGTAATATATAGAACAATTATCCGGTCAAGCCTCATGTAGTGAGTATATTTCTGAGCTCTGAAGACATCTTTTCATTCATATTTTCAAGCATGAACCAAATCAATAAAATAATAAAATTTTAAATTATATTCTATAAATTTTATTTATTTCAACATTATTTAAATTCAAAAATTCTAATATCATTATTAGACCTAATTGGGCAAGAATTTTCTCTTTTTTTATTACCAATTCACTGAATATTTTAACATCGTAAATAATATATTTTTTTCTATCTTTCCACAAATATCTTTATTTTTTTTAATTTTAAAAAATAGTAAACATTAATTAAAGAGTAAAAAGTTTAAGTAGAAAAATAACAATCAAAATTTAATTTATTATAATTTTTCTCAAGCAATTTGAAAATATTTAATAATTTTTTCTTTATTTTACTTTAATTTTAACTTAAAATATTTAATTTTAATTTTTACCACATTCTCCATTGTTGTTTTTTTTAATGATTGTCCATTATTTTATAAATTTTTTATAAACTAATAAGCACATATTTTATTTTGCAACATTAAACTTCGCTTCTTCTTTAAAATAAAGGACACTTGGATTGAACTTAATTTCATAACAACATTATATATGGTCCAATATTTAATTAGCATTTTGATTTTTTTTTTCCGATTAACAAAAAATTAATAGGTTAAATAATAATTTTTAAATTTTATATAAAAAAAATTCTGAAATTTTTAATGTTAATCAATTACATCTTTGTATTATTATTATTATTATTATTATTATTATTATTATTATTATTAATTTTAAATCTATAATTCAAAATAAAAAAAATTATAATATCATTGATTTGGTTTATTAGACCAAATTAGGCAAAAAATTTCACTTTTTTTTTCTTGCCAAAGACATATTCCCCAAAATTTGCACAATGAAGAAAAAAAATATATTTTTTTTTATCTTTTTATATATATCTCTATTTTTTTAATTTTTATAAAATAATAAAAAACAAAAAATAAAAAGTAAGAAAATTTAAGGAAAAAAGATAACAATCAAATTTTGTTTCTTCTAAACTTTTTCTCAAGCAATGCATGAAATTATTCAACAACGATTTAGCAGTAACGATTTTTATTATTATCAAATGCATAAAATTTGCAATCATAAATTTATGATTATAATATATAAATTGTTATATATTGCTGCAATAAAATTGTGGCTATATATATTTTATAATAAAATTAGGGTTACTGTAAAAAATTTTTAATAATAACAATAAGTGTTATCATATCTTTTTTATGCATAATTAATAGTAATTGTTTATATTATATTTGTTGTAGTGTTTATTGAATTATTTTAAAATCAATAGAACATCTAAAATGATTCAAGTTGTCAAATTCTAATTTTATATATATATATATATATATATATATATATATATATATATATTATAAATTTTCTATAAACTCTTTAGCATTGTTTTTTACAACATTGAATTTCATAGAATATTTAAAACTTAGAAAGTGATATTTTGGTGAACCATTAGAAGAAAACGTGTTCCTTAATGCAATTGTATTAACTTGAAGTCAATTACATTAATGGTGATATTATTAAATTTTTAAGAATTTTATTCATCTAAACGTATTAATTGGGATGAATAAGTCTTCCTTTCTAACAACCCTTTATTAATATTATATTAAAAAAGACAAGTTAGTCAATGTCATTTGATCAAAATTTATTATTATTATTATTATTATTATTATTATTATTATTATTATTATTATTATTAACTTAATTTTTTTAAAATTATATTAAAATTAAAAAATTGTGATCAAGTATTCAAATTCAAAAATTATAATATTTTTACATTGCAAATAATATTTTTTCTATCTTTCTACAAATATCTCTATTTTTTAATTTTTTTAAAAAAGTAAAAATTAAATAAATAGTAAAAAATTTAAAAAGTAAAACATCTTATGCAATTTTAGTCTTTTTTTAACTATTTTAAAGATAAAATATCTAAATCATTGAAGCTGTCAAATTTCAATTAAAAATAGATTTATATTAAAAAAATTATTGAAATAATGATATTTTTTTTTGAGAAAAAATATTTCCTTAAAATTTAATTATTTTTCTTAAGATTTTTTTTTACCTCATTCTCTTTTTTTTTTCTTCAGATGATTGTGTATTATTTTATAAATTTTTTATAAACTAATTAACACATATTTTATTTTACAACATTAAACTTCGCTTCTAGAATGAAGCAAAGGACACTTAGATTGAACTTATGCAAATATGTCTTGTTTTTTGGGACAATCATTTTTATGATTCATTAATTTTATAATAACAACATTATATATGCTTCAAAATTCAATTAGCATTTAGATTTTTTTCAATTAAAAAAGATTTGATGGGTTAAGTAATAATTTTTAAATTTTATATAAAAAAATAAAAATTAAAAATTATCTAAAATTTTTATACTCTTAATTTTTCAAGAAATTTTTATTTTTAAATAATTTCAGAGGATTATAAAGTTTTTTTTTTTTACCTTATTCTCCATTTATTAAAAAATTTTTTATTACATTGCCCACTATTTTATAAATTTTCTGTTTTTTTAGGAATATATATATCCTATTGTTGATAGTCTTGCAAAAAAGTAAAATTCATTAATTAAAATCTGAAGGTCATATTTTATTTTACAACATTAAATTTTGCTATTATTTTTAAAACTTAGATAAGGACATATTAGTAAACTGTTAGAAGAAACGTATCCCTTAATGCAATTATATTGACTTGAAGTCAATTAAATTGATGGAGGCTAAGTGGTTTATTATATGGCCATTTCAAATTTTCCAATAAGTATCATCAAAGTTTTAAGAATTTTATTCATCTAAGCGTATTGATTGGGATGCTCAAGTATTCTTTTGCAGACAACTATTTCAATGATTCATTAATTTCTTAGCAATAATATCATATTATTTTTAATTTTTTTTTTTGGTCTAAAGCTAAGTAATAGTTGATGGCACCACAATTTTTAGTTGACATATTAATCATGTTTGGTAATGACCAAGTCTTAAAGTGAAATATTCAATTGCTGATTAATAACAAAGAACAGTATATTATTAATTTAGAAATGAATATTTTTTTGATTTACTTAATGAACTACTATGAATTTATTTTATAGTTAATAGGGATCTGAAAGTTTATTGTTTGGGGTTGATTTTGCTTATTGAAAATATTTGAAATATGGCCATCGTTTTCAAATCAAATAAAACTTTTTTTTTTAACTTATATGCTCTATAACGCTTGTATGAGTTTATTATTATTATTATTATTATTATTATTATTATTATTATTATTATTATTATTATTATTATTATTGTTATTGGGTGTGGATCATGGCTGAGAACTAGATAATAAATGTAAGCAATTATATGGAAAGGATACATGAGACCAAATATAATATAAACCTTATAATTATGTAAACAAATACAGATTAAAATGCGGCAAAGCATCTAAATCATTGTAGTTGTCAAATTTCAATTAAAAAAAATTATTGAAACAATTTGATTTGTTGTTTGAGGAAAAAAAATATTAAAATTTTTAATTATTTTTTGTAATTTATTTAGAAATTTTTATTTTTAAATAATTTCAGTTAATTATATTAAGATTTTTTTACCACATTCTGTTTTTTTTTTTCGGTGATTGTCTATTATTTTATAAATTTTCTATAAACTAATTAGCATATATTTTATTTTACAACATTAAACTTGGCTTCTTCTTTAAAATAAAGAAAACTTAGATTTAACTTAATTTCATAACAACAACATTATATGTGGTCCAATATTCAATTAGCATTTAGATTTTTTTTTTTTTCATTAAAATAGATTTGATGGGTTAAGTTGTCACGACCCAACCTATGGGCCGGACCGGCACTAGGACCTGGGCCAGCTTAAAGCCCCCGAGACCCGTAGTAAGCCTAACTATTCCTCAAATCCATAACCAGGCCCACAACTTAGGCCCAATATGCATATAAAATAATTTAAATTAAACTGTTATAATAATATTTTGAGCCAACTTAACCCAGAAATTTTCAGAAACTAAAATCAGGGGAGCCCAGCTCAACCCTGTTACCTCATTTACAAACTGTTTAAGTACCGTTCAAATCTTCATTTATTAATTTCAAAAAATTTAAATTAACACAATTTCTAACAAGGTCCACACTATTACTAACACATGCGGAGTTCTAGATTTTAAATTTAGAAAAGATAGTAAAACAATTAAATAATCAACGTTAAACCTGCGAGGAAGAAAACAGGTTGCTCTGTAAAATAACTCCTCCTGTGGCCTGGAAAAATATTGAAAAGGAGTGAGCATTCAACTCAGAGAGTAAAATATCAATTTTAACCATAATCTCTATAACTATCTAAAGCTAATGCACCCTGTAGAGTGAAATGCAACATCAGCAATAAGTTCACATCATAACAGCAAAAAGGTAATTTGGAGCACTCACGCACCCTGTAATATCAATCATAATATATGGGAGCTGATCCCCTATACAGCCCTCTTAAATCCAACCTGGTGCCAGCGAAGAACTCAAGCCGGACTTTCGCTTAATAAACCAAATCGGGGTCCCAGCGAAGAACTCAAGCCGTGACTACCCCCGAAGGATCGGGTCCCAGCGAAGAACTCAAGCCGTGACTACCCGTCCTGTCCATAGTCCACACCACATCACACGCACGCCAACGCACGCACACTGCTCCAAATTACCACAACAACATCCATGGCACTTTAACAGTTATGAATGCAACATAAATCGTGCCTAGAGTTTAACTACATAAATATATGCATATAAGTGATGCATGGGCATGCGTGAACATATAATAATATCGAAATTACAATTAAAATTAATATTTTACTCACAGTACACCAATGACTATTGTGGCTGCTGGACGCAGAAAAATAGCTGACCTCGATCACCTAATAATTAAATTATAAATTTATTAGTACTAAGTTAAGATGAAACTCTAAAGAGGCAATAGACAGCCTAATTCATGCCGGAAATCCGGCAGAGTTTCCCCTATACCTGGGACCTACCCAACCTGCAAAAAGGCTCAAATAACACTTCTAAATTCTCAATTTTCACAATCACATCTCATCAATATCACATGGCCCCTCCTGGGCCCTCCAAATCAGACAATACTCAAAATCTTAAAAATTACGTTTTAGTCCCTATAATTGACATTTTGTCAAAATCTACTCAAACAAGCTCTAAAAATTCTAAAATTTTGCCCCGCGGTCCTTAATAATATTATAAGACTATTGCAAAAGGAATTATAATTTTTAGATCATCCACGAATATTTTATGAATTTTATTCTAAATCGATATTAGTCGAAAATGAGCAACTTAGAGTTCGGGTTTACCTATGCCAATTCTGACACCTGGAACGCGTCCAGAACGTCTGAAAATGCTAGGATTGACTGTAATATTGACCACGTTCTGAGACTGGCCGTCGGGCAGCCGGATCTGGCTGAAAATGCAGTCCCGACGCCGGTGAGCTATCCTCGATCCGATCGCACCTAAATTAAGTCCAAATTTTGTTAATAATTATCATAAAATTATTTTTAAATTTTAGAAATCGAAAAAGTTCAAAAATCTCACCAAGCGATCTGGACCGTTCGATTATCGCCTTTTTCAAACGGTGTCCGATCGGAGCGGGACCAGTCCTATCTCGAAGATCTCGTCGTCCTGAGTCCATCGGTGGCCTCGGATTTCCGATCCGACGGTCGGATCGCCGGAAAAGTGGCCGGAAAGCCACTGCCATCACTTTCTCTCTCCTCTTTCTCTCTCTTCGAAACTCGCCGGAAACTCCACCATTCCGGGCATGGCTGGTCGGAAAATGGAGCTGGGTTCGTGGGGGGTTGGTGGCACCTTGGATCGCCGGCGTTGGTGGCCGGAATCGGCCGGAAAACGGCCCGCTTCTCTCTCTCTCTCTTCTTTCTTTCCTTCCCTTTCTTCTCTCTCTTTCTCTTCCTCCCTGCCGCCTGCTGCCGTGGCTATCGCCTCCTGACACCGTCCTGAGGTGGGGGAGTGCCACCGGTGCCTCACCGGCGCTGGTGCTGGTCGGAAGCGAGAGGGAGAAGGTGAGGGGGAGAAGGTGACGCGGGGGAGAGGGTGAGGGGCTGTTGCGTTTTAAGTTCTGCAGTTTTTTTTTTTTTTTTTTTTTTTTTTTTTCTGGGTTGTTACATAAGTAATAATTTTAAAATTTATGTAGAAAAAAAATCTAAAATTTTTATACTCTTAATATTTCAAGAAACTTTTACTTTAAACTAATTTCGGAGGATTATTAAGATTTTTTTTTTCCTTATTCTCCAATTTTTTTAAAAATTTTTTAGTGCATTGTCCACTACTTTTTAAATTTTCTATTTTTTTAGGAATATAAATTTTCTATCATCAATAATCATTTAAAAAAGTGAAATAAACTCTTTAGCTTATATTTTATTTTACAACATTACATTTCACATTATCTTTAAAACTTAGGAAGGGACACTTTGATGAATCGTTAGAAGAAAACATATCTCTTAATGCAATTATATTGACTTAAAGTCAATTACATTGATAGTAAATAAATGATTTGTCGTATCCTCTCAAATTTTCTAACTTAGCATTATTATCAAATTTTTAGGAATTTTATTCCTCTAAACGTATTAAGTGGGATGCTCAAGTCTTTTTTTATGAACAATTATTCCAATGATTTATTAATTTCTTAGTAATAATTTCATATGTGGTCCAACATTCAATTAAATTTTAGAATTTTTTTTTAATTTAATTGATATACTATTTATTATCGATAATGACCAAGTCTTAAAAGTAAAAATGTTCTATTACCGATTAGAAATAGAATTCTCTTCATTACTAATTAGTAATAGTTTTTTGGCCTTTAAATTCGTTACTAACTAATGAGCGGAATAGTCACGAAAAAATTTAAATGCTAATTAATTACTAAATTAATGTAGTAACGAATTTCTTTTGATTTACTTTAATGAACTAATTTTATTTTATTTTATAATTAATAGGAATTTTACAATATATTTTTTTTATCGATTTTTCGTTATTCAAAATGTTTGAAATTTAGCCTCTATCTTCAACTAAAATAAAAGTTAAATTTATATTTTTACTTATTATTGGAAACAGTAAAAGGTCCTTCTTATCCCTCTATTTTTTTTTTCTTATATCCTCTTTTAATTTGCAAGTGAATGGTGGAGGTTTTTGAGACCCCCTGGAACGTTCCTAGCGTTTATTATTATTATTATTATTATTATTATTATTATTATTATTATTATTATAAATTGGCTTCTAAATGATTTTCGTCCAATTTTTTGTAATATATGAGACCATTTTCATCTCAATCCTGAAATTCAGGGTCGAGGACAACTTGGACTTACAGAATTTTTTGCTGAGTTTTCTTTTTTATTTCTAATGAATTTTTTATAAATAAATTCGTAATTTTTTTTATTATTTCTATAAGCCATATTTTTTTACATACTTATATTTGCAAACATAACCAAATCAATAACATAATAAAATTTTAAATTATATCCTGCAAATTTTATTTATTTCAACGTTATTCAAATTCAAAAATTATAATATCATTGATTTTGTTATTTCATTTCTATTGAATTTTCACTTTTTTTTTATTACCAATTCACCCAAAATTTTTACATTGCAAATAATATTTTTTTTTCTATCTTTCTATAAATTTCTCTATTTTTTTATTATTTTTTTTAAAGTAAAAACTAAATAAATAGTAAAAAATTAAGTGAAAAATAACAATCAAAATTTAATTTCTTATAATTTTTCTCAAGTAATATGAAAATATTTAACAAAATTTTCTATAATTATCTTTATTTTTTACTTTAATTTCGACTTAAAATATTCAAGATACGATAAATTTTAAGTAGTTTTTGTTATTCTAAGAAAAAATTCTTATGTAATTTTAGAGTCTTTTTTTGAACTATTTTAAAGATAACACTTCTAAATCATTGAAGTTGTCAAATTTCAATTAAAAATAAATTTATATTAAGAAATTATTGGAATAATTAGATTTGTTTTCTGAGAAAAAATATTTCCTTAAAATTTAATTATTCTTAAGATTTTTTTTTGCCACATTCTCCATTTTTTTAGATGATTGTGGATTATTTTATAAATTTTTTATAAACTAATTATCACATATTTTATTTTACAACATTAAACTTTGCTTCTAGATAAAGCAAAGGACACTTAGATTGAAATTTTGCAATTATGTCTTTTTTTTTGTCAGACAATCATTTTTATGATTCATTAATTTCATAATAACAACATTATATATGGTTTAAAATTCAATTAGCATTTATATTTTTTTCTCAATTGAAAAAGATTTGATGTGTTAAGTAACAATTTTTTAATTTTATATAAAAAATAAAAAATTATCTAAAATTTTTATACTCTTAATTTTTCAAGAAATTTTTATTTTTAAATAATTTCAGAGGATTATTGAGATTTTTTTTTATCTTATTCTTCATTTTTAAAAGAAAAAAAATTTAATGCACTGCCCACTATTTTATAAATTTTGTTTTTTTTAGGAATATATATTTCCTATTGTTTATAGTCTTGCAAAAAAGTTAAATTCATTAATAAACTCTGTGGGTGATATTTTATTTTACAATATTAAATTTCACTATTATTTTTAAAACTTAGATTGGGACATTTTAGTGAATTGTTAGAAAAAACGTCTCTTAATGCAATTATGTTGACTTGAAGTCAATTAAGTTGATGATGGCTAAGCAGTCTATTATATGATCATCTCAAATTTTCCAACAAGATAGCAATATTATTAAATTTTCAAAAATTTTATTCATCGCTCAAGTATTATTTTGCAGATAAGTATTTCAATGATTCATTAATTTCTTAGCAACAATATCATATGTGGTCCAACATTTAATTAGAATTTAGATTTTTTTTAATTTAAATTAAATTTAATGAGCTAAGTAATATTTTTTTTTTGGTCTAAAGCTAAGTAATAATTGATGGCTACACAAAATTGACATATTATTTATGATTGGTCATGACATATTATGGCTACACAATCTTAAAGTGAAATATTCGATTGCTAATTAATAGCAAAGAGCAATATAATATAAACCTTATAATTATGTAAACAAATGCAGATTAAATATGAAATTTAAGTGGGTCATTAGTTTAGAAAAGTTGTAATACCAATTAAGAAAATATTTTTTTAAGCAAAAAGAACTTTATAAATTAAAAGAAAAATCTGTTTTTAATGGAGAATGCTATTATTTTTAAAAGTTATAGTCTTAAACAGTGTTATTAAATCCGGCCCAGAGGTTGACCCGACAAAGGGACCCTATGAATGGGTTAGTATTTCAATCAGTGGGTTAATGGTTCAATCAATGGTTAATTAAAAATTAATTAAATATAACATATAAAATATATAAATAAAAAAGTAATTAATTAATTAAAATTTTTATTATTTAAAATAGAACTTTAACATTCATTAAGTTATATTTAATAAAATTTAATAGTATTTTTAAATTTTATATAAAAGTATTAAGTAATATAATGTGTAATTTTCTTTTTAATATTCAAGAGATATTAAGTATATGTTAAAAAAATAAATATATTAAAATAAAAAAATAACTACAAAGTTAATTCTATTAATTTTTATTGTAAAAACTTTTTATGAGATCTTGAGTTTAAGTCTATCTACCAATACTTAAAAAAAAGATTTTATTGAATAATTGAACCAGCCGGGTTAACCTGGTTATACTAGTTCATCGATTCTACCATCGGATCAACCATATTACACCGGTCTTTGTCTGATTTAATTACAAACCCAGACCGATTTGAAAGATTGTTCACTGATTCACCGGTTCAACTAGCCAGTTCAGCTCGGATTTAATAACTATGGTCTTAAGTGATATAACAACATACACTGACGATAATTAAAATATTATTGAAACGATTATTAGTAATATATATATATATATATATATATATATATATATATATATATATATATATATATATATATATGAATGAAAGGGAAAACTTGTGAATGTACAAAAATATATACATTTAATTTTTTTATATTATTAATAATTATGTTATTTTTATTATTTAAATTAATTTTAGAATTTTTTAATTTTAATTTTTTTAAAAATTTTATTTAATTTTTTTTTTCACTTAATTTTCAACTTAAAATATTTAGGATACAATAAGTTTTAAGTAGTTTTTTTAAATTTTTTGTTGAATTATTTTAAATTATGATAAAATATCTAAAATGATTCAAATTATCAAATTTCACTTAGAATATATATAAAATAAAAACTATTGAAATAATAATTTGATTTTTTGTTTGAGAAAAGAATTAATATTTCATGAAAAATTTTTGTTGTTCTTAATTTATTTGGAAATGCATGTTTTTAAATAATTTCAGTTAAATTAAGATTTTTTTTTTCTTCATTTTCCTTTTTTTAGTGAATTGTCCATTGTTTTATAAATAGTTTATAAACTTTTTAGCACATACTTTATTTTACAACATTAAATTTCACATCATCTTTTTTCTTTTATTTTAAAAAGGCTTAGGTGAGAGAAAACTCTCAATTCAGAGTTAGGGAAAATTTACATCATCTTTAAAACTTGAAAATTGACACTTTGATGAACTATTAGAAGAAAACTTGCCCTTTAGTGTAATTGTGTTGACTTAAACTCAACTACATTGCTAGTGGACAACTGATTTGCAATATCATCTCAAATTTTCCAACAAGACATTGATATTATCAAATTTTCAAAAGTTATTCATCTAAACGTATTGATTGGGATGGTTAAGTCTTATTTTGTAGACAATCATTTCAACAACTTATTCAATGAGAATTAGTAATTTTGCCTAAGCAATACCCAAATATTTTTTTTTATTTTCATAATATAATTTAATGAGTATTTTTTATATTTTAAAAATCATATCCTAAAATTTTTTTAAAATAAACTTTTTAATTATAATTTTATTTTTAATGTTAATAAATAACCAAGTTGATTAATAGAATATTTTTGTTATCCTTTCAATTAGTTGAGATATACCAAACAAATGATACATAAAATACTAACAAAAACATATTTATGGAGATAAATATAAGAATTCGTTACTAATAATATATATTAGCGATAAATAACTATTGCAAATTCATATTACATCAGTGCTAATAATTTTTAGAGACAATATATTTGTCACTAATACCTGTTACATATAGAGGCTATTTATCATATGATCATCTCAAATTTTCTAATAAGTTAACGATATTATTAAATTTTCAAGAATTTTATTCATCTATGGATACCCAAATATTCTTTTGTAGACAACTATTCTAATGATTCATTAATTTCTTTAGCAACAATATCATATGTGGTCCAACATTTAATTAGAATTTAGATTTTTTTAAATTTAAATTAAATTTAATGATCTAAGTAATAATTGATAACTCAAAATCTTTAATCGACATACTTTTCATGATTGGTGATGACCAAATCTTAAGAGTGAAATATTAAATTGCTGATTAGAAATAAAGAACAATATATTATTAATAAGTAATAGAGATAACCCATTGTTAATCAGCAATGCAAATGAGAAATATAATTCTCTTCATTATTGATTAGTAATGATTTTTTTGCTAAATAACGCGCAGAACAGTGACAAAAAGTTTTCAGTTTATTTTTATTTTATTTTATAATTAATACGAATTTTACAGTTTATTTTTTAGGATTGATTTTCGTTATTCAAAATATTTGAAATTTGACCTTTGTTTTCGAATCAAATGAAACTTAAATTTATTTTTCCACTTAGATACTCAATAACAGTTGTATGAGTTAGCTATACAAACTCCAGACATTAACTAACTACAATATTTTAAATCGAGAATGCTATTATTTTTAAAAGTTATAGTATTAAGCAGTGTTAGTATTTCAACTAGTGGGTTAATGGTTCAACCAATGGTTAATTAAAAATTAATTAAATATAACATCTAAAATACATAAATAAAAAATTAATTAATTAATTAAGTTTTTATTATTTAAAATAAAACTTTAACATTCATTCAGTTATATTTAATAAATTTTAATAGTATTTTTAAATTTTATATAAAGTATTAAGTAATCTAATGTGTAATTTCTTTTTTAATATTCATGAAATATTAAGTATATGTTAAAAAAATAAATATATTAAAATAAAAAATAACTACCAAGTTAGCTCTATTAATTTTTATTGTAAAAACTTTTTATAAGATTTCGAGTTCAACTCTCTCTACGAATACTTAAAAAAAAAGATTTTATTTAATAATTGAACCAACTGGGTTAATCAAATCACACCGGCTCATCGGTTCAACCGCCGAGTCAATCAGATTACACCGGTCTTTATCTGATTTAATTACAAACCCGGACCGATTTGAAGGCCAGTTCATCGATTCACTGATTCAACTAGCCAGTTCGGCCCGGGTTTAATAACTATGGTCTTAAGTGATATAACAATATACACTGACGATAAATTAAAATATTATTAAAACGAATATTAGTAATATATATATTACTAATAAGGGCAAACTTCTCAATGGACAAAAATATATACATTTAATTTTTTTATATTATTTATAATTATATTATTTTTATTATTTAAATTAATTTTAGAATTTTTTAATTTTAATTTTTTTTTTAATTTTCTTTAATTATCTTTTTTTCACTTAATTTTCAACTTAAAATATTTAGGATACAATAAGTTTTTAGTTTTTTCTTAATTTTTTGTTGAATTATTTTAAATTATGATAAAATATCTAAAATGATTCAAATTATCAAATTTCACTTAGAATATATATAAAATAAAAACTATTCAAATAATAATTTGATTTTTTGTTTGAGAAATAATTTAATTCATGAAAAATTTTTGTTCTTCTTAATTTATTTTGGAAATGCATGTTTTTAAATAATTTCAGTCAAATTAAGATTTTTTTTCTTCATTTTCCTTTTTTTAGTGAATTGTTCATTATTTTATAAATAGTCTATAAACTTTTTAGTGTTAGTAGTTGATGTGGCCCAACCGCAAGTGCACGGGTTATACAAGTAATATAGAAAAGATATCATTCCCATGAGGAGTTGTGTTAATGATTGAATTTTTGATATAAAAATTGACTAATTTGAACTATTTTTGAAATTAAAGCAATAAATTGATAGATATTGAAGTGTGAAATCTATATGTGCAAAATTAATAATCTATTCAACAATGTAATGATATAACTAAATTTGCATCAAATTAAAATAAGCAAATTGAAATATGGCAAGATTTAAAATGGCAAGTAATTAAATTCGATTAGAAATTAATAATGATAAAAGAGGCGATTCCGGAGTTCAGGAGTTCATATTCAAGCTATTTTGGGATTTTTAAATTGATTACCCAATCTTATGGAATTTACGGGTTTTAAGGAGATTAATTCTTAAATCCTTTGAAAACTCTTTCGAGTGAGACAAAGAGTGCCTTAATCAATCTAATCCTACTTTCGAGGAGTTAAAATTAATCAAGACCCATTAAGTTCCTTAATTAATCTGTAAATCCTCTTAATCCTTAGTCTATTTCTATATCTAAGTTAATTAGGTCCAATTTCTCGATTATCTATCACAAGGTTTTCTCCTTTCGGTGCTTCAACCATGGATTAAGAATAATACTTAATGGGATCCTATACTAAGCATATCATTGAGCATACAAGAAATGAATAAAACTCATTAAAACTATAAAATATGGGTTACCCAATCAAAATCCACAAATATCTCAAATATTACATCCCAACTCCAGAATCTAATGAAAACTACTCACTATCCTTAATATTTACAAGAAATTCTGAGTTAATATGGAAATAAATCTTTAATCTAAGCTAAGAACTAAGAAACCCAATACAAGAAAGGTAGAAAATAGGGAAGAAAGGAAGAAAACTCCAAATCTAGTCTAGAAATGGAGAGGTGACATTTTTTTTGCTCTATTTTCTGACTCTTCCCCTACTGTTGCTCTTTTTGTCTCCTCCTCCTCTTCTAAAATGAGATAAAGGCTTACATATATCTTTTTTTTTGACAAGTAGCCCTAAAATGGTGTGTTTGAGGTGTAGTTTTCATAAGGGAATCTTTTGCCAGCTCATTATGAAGACTCTATGAAACTACATAAGTGGACTGTATAAGTTATGCAGGCCCTTATATAGTTTTCGGCAAGTATTGAGCCCTCTGTGTGAAGCTGCATAAGCAAGGAGTAAGTCTACAAGGAGTAAGTCTGCATAAGTCATGTAGTGACTTGTGCAGATTTCGATAGGAATGGAAAAATTGCTTCTTCTCCCTGTACAGAACTGCACAACTTATGCGGCAAGTTATGCGCAATTTGATCACTGTATTCTTTAACTTTCAAACTTATTTTTGATATCTTTGGCTGTAGAAATCACTCCTCATTGGCAAAATTTCTTTTTTAGTCCCTCAAAAATACTATTTTTCCTACAAAACAAAGTAAAATTACAAATTAATCCAAAAATTGATAATCATGAAAAACTATCTAAACAACTAATAAAATTAGCTAAAAGTGACTAACAATCAAATAAAATGGCCATGAAATTAAACCTAAATGACTATGTAAAATGCATGTATCAGTAGTATGCCCTAGAGCATATCATTTTATATGTATCTTGTATATATTTCATTAATAAAAGGCAATTATACTTTTCTGTTTACATAATCTGTTTATGTGTAATTGAAATGGTCCTTTGATATTTTGTTAGAAATTCTATTCTTAAGTTGTTAAGAATATGAGTAATAGTATTTCTAGTATAAAGTATCATAAATTGGTTCACAATCGAGGATACTTCAAAAAGGACATGACTTATCCAGAAAGATTGTAATCATGTTTGTTCCCAAAGTCTTAATATGAGATATAAATAAGTTGGAGTGGTGAGTCTCATGCCACATAACAAACATGATAGACACTTATATATAATAAGTAGGTAGAACCAGTGACGCTTATGACAAGCACGTGGAGTTTACTCTTGTCAATGCATTGTCATGTATCATATCAGTGCATATAATCTTTAGACTTGAAATAATACAGTTATCTTGTATATAGGTGGTTTGAGTTTGATACTGCTTTCATACTCGTACTGTGTATATATGGGCATGTGTTGGCTCCTACTAGTTGTATATGGAGATAAGTGTTGATCAAGATTGGATCCGTTACCCTAAGTAAATAGGGATAAAACCCTATATTCATTCAATTATTCTTGATGATTCAAATTCCTGGCTAGGACAGATAGACTTACTCAGAAAGGAGTTTCTGACAAGAAAGTCTGGTTAATCAAGAATTGAAATTAAAAGAGAATATAATATTCATAGCATGTGGAGTTTGACATTGACCATGACTCTAGCTAGAATTAGGATTTTGTAACGGAAAGATTTTAGTGTATGGTAACATATGATTAAAAATTCATCTAAGGTATTCCTTATTACTGATTGGGTGGCCATGGCACGATATGCTAGGTGTTAACCATCGTCTATAAGATGCCTAAAATAATTTAGAGAAATCACTTATGGTAAAAAAGAATTCTAATGATATTAAGAGTTGATATCATTTCTCATTGCCAATCAGTAATGAGCCTAGTAAGTCACACATATACACAAGTTAATCACCAAGTAAATGTGATTTAATTGATTAATTACAGAGTTTAATTAATTAATTAAATAAGTTTGGTTTGCAATGAAATTGCAAAGTCCCTAGCATGACTTGAAACCAAATCTAGGTTATTGGATGTATAGTATAAATTAAATTTATATTTAAAGAGTTTAAATATGAATTTAATTGTGAGATTAATTAATAGAGATTAATTAGTTAATTAATTAATTTATATATGATATAAATTAATTTGAAGAAGAAAAATAATAAATTTGGGTTGAGAACTCAAGGATATACATAAGGGTAAATTGGTCTTTTCACATAGTGACGCGTGGCATCATGAGATGGTGACACGCGGCACCATGAGATGGTGACACGCCGCACCATACAAGTTTGCCATTTGTCTTTCATTCATGAAAGATGATTAAATGAATATTAAATCTAACTTTGACAAGTAGCTTAATGTGATTAAGTCTTACAAATGTGAGATTTAGTCCTGGCATGACATGTGGCAAGCATTTAAGTGAGTTTTGTCTTATGTATATAAATGAATAAAGAAAAAGAAGACCATCATCTCCTTTCTCTCTCATGTTGGACGGCAACAATGACTTCTCTTCCTTCTTTTTTATTTCTCAATTAATTCAAAGAGAAAACCTTCATTTCCTTTGAATTAAAATTGTTAGAAAGTGTTTCTAGTACACCCTTATCCATTAACCCTCATTAAAGCAAGCCTATCTCACTTTGGTTATTTGACAAACAAGAAAAGAGAGCTTAAAGGGGCTGCCATTGGTGTGCTTATGGTGGACAAGCTTGAGGGACTACAATTGGAGTCCTAGGAGCACCCTAAGGGAGTAAGATTATTTGATTCAGCGCCTTGGAGGTTAGTTGAATTAATTTCTTCCATTAGTTAGGGTTTAATGAATTAATTGTTAATTCACAATCTTAGATGGCAAATGAACCTTTAGTGCATGCTAAAATATGTTTTGGTATGCTTTTGGGCATTAGAAATAGGCTAGGCACATAACTCACTTGTTATGGTGCATGTAACCCTAGTTTAATTTTTAAAATTCAATGCTCTAATGTTCTTAAATCCATGCTTTCATGCCTTCATTTGGCACATACTTTATTTTACTGACATTAAATTTTACATCATCTTTTTTCTTTTATTTTAAAAAGGTTTAGGTGAGAGAAAACTCTCAATCCAAAGTTAGAGAAAAGTTACATCATCTTTAAAACTTGAAAAGGGACACTTTGATCAACTATTAGAAGAAAACATGCCCCTTAGTGCAATTGTGTTGGAACTCAACTACATTGCTGGTGGAAAACTGGTTTGCAATATCATCTCAAATTTTCCAACAAGACATTGATATTATCAAATTTTCAAAAGTTCTATTCATCTAAATGTATTGATTGGGATGGTTAAGTCTTATTTTGTAGACAATCATTTCAACAACTCATTAATTGCTTAGCAACAACATCATTTATGGTTCAATATTAAATTAGAATTAGTAATTTTGCCCAAGCGTTACCCAAATATCTTTTTTATTTTCATAATATAATTTAATAAGTATTTTTTATATTTTAAAAATCATATCATTAAATTTTTTTAAAATAAACTTTTTAATTATAATTTTATTTTTAATGTTAATAAATAACCAAGTTGATTAATAGAATATTTTTGTTATTCTTTCAATTAGTTGACATATACCAAACAAATGATACATAAAGTAGAATATATATATATATATATATATATATATATATATATATATATATATATATATATATATATATATTTTCTAATAAATAAATAATTTTTTAATTAAATTTTTTATCATATTAGAAAAGGTGTTAATTATTTTTAAAATTATATTACTACATATATTTAAATATTTATTCAATAAAAATTATTTATAAAATTTAAAAATTTAATTTTAAAATTCTTCTTATATTTAAAGTTTAAAAATTTTAAGAATGATACTTAAAAAAAACTGTCATGTGACATATATATATATACATATCATATCATATATATATGTCACATGCATGCATGTATATATATATATGTCACATGACAGTTTTTTTTAAGTATCATTCTTAAAATTTTTAGACTTTAAATATAAGAAGAATTTTAAAATTAAATTTTTAAATTTTATAAATAATTTTTATTGAATAAATATTTAAATATATGTAGTAATATAATTTTAAAAATAATTAACACCTTTTCTAATATGATAAAAAATTTAATTAAAAAATTATTTATTTATTAGAAACATATCATATGATGACTAGAGTTTTATAATGTCTGAAATTATAAATTTAATAATTTTAAAATTTTTAAAAGATGTAGTAAAAAGAATTTTAAAAAATTATTTTTTTTATATTAGATAAGATTTTAGTAGTTGAAATTTAAAAATATTTAAATAATAAGTTGATATTTTAATATGATAAATTATTTTTTATATAAAAAATACATAAATAAAGATAAAAAAAAAGAGGCTACCATTTTTTAAAACACTCTTTTAAACTGCATGGCTACTATTTATGATTTGTCATGATCAAATCTTAAAAGTAAAAATGTTCCATTGCTTATTAGTAACACAGAATAATCTATTATTAATCAACATGATTTGTTGTTAATCAGTAATGCAAATTAGAGATGAAATTCTCTCTGTTACTAATTAGTAACATTTTTTTTCCTTTTTAATCCATCACTAATTAGCAATGAAATAAAAAAAAAATTCTTTACTAATTTAGCAATGGCATAATAATTATGAAAAATTATTGTTGCTAATCTATTACAAAATTAATTTAGCAAACAGATTTCTTTGATTTACTTTAGTGAACTACTTTTCTTTTTATGTATATATTTATCATACAACAACTAGCACTTCTTGTAGGATAGTCAAACTATGTAAGAAGCATCAACACCACCTTGTCCTTCATGCCACCCAGACCCTGCCCTGAATTTGCAAACAGGGTAAGTTGAATTATATTTAATAACTAATTTTTAATATATAAATAAAGAAAAATTTTGTGAATGACATTAATTAATTATTTATATTATTATAAAATACTAACAAAAACATATTTATGGAGATAAATATAAAAATTCATCACTAATAATATATATTAGCGATAAATAACTATTGCAAATTCATATTACATCATTGCTAATAATTTTTAAAGACAATATATCCATCGCTAATACTTTTTACATATAGAGGCTATTTATTATATGATCATCTAAAATTTTCCAACAAGTTAGCGATATTATTAAATTTTCAAAAATTTCATTCATCTATGGGATACCCAAATATTTTTTTGCAGATAACTATTCTAATGATTCATTAATTTCTTTAGCAATAATATCATATGTGGTCCAACACTTAATTAGAATTTACATTAAATTTAATGATCTAAGTAATAATTGATAACTCAAAATCTTTAATCAACATACTTTTCATGATTGGTGATGACTAAATCTTAAGAGTGAAATATTCAATTGCTGATTAGAAATAAAGAACAATATTTTATTAGTAAGTAATAGAGATAACCCATTGTTATTTCAAATTGATTGTTCAATTAAGGTTTTAAGATTGGTGATGAAAGGAAATCGTACAAAACAAAAAGCAAATCGTACATCCAAAGACTGGTGATGAAAGTAAGGTTTTAAGATCAAAGAAATATACCTTTCCATTCGAGCAGCTAGGGAGAGTGAGATAGAAAGAGAGATCTTATCCACGGGGCATGGGCAAATCAGAGAGCAACGGCCAGTCGCTGCTTCCCATGGCTTGGGAAACCCATTAAAGCGGTCAAAGTTGCGTGGCATCAAGAACAGTTCTCAAGCGCTCAGAAACATCACCTAAAGGTACCCATTGCAACAAAAGGTCAAAGCTCGACACCATGTGGAGGTGGAAATTGAGGGCAAACTTTCTGTCTGGAGACATATGACTTGTTTAACATATTCAAACAATACAACTGGTATTGGTGTCGTACATATGTTTAGTAAAAATGCCATCTTGACTATCAATTATGAATTTTACCAGTGCATGTAAGGTATCTATGGAGTTACTTTACCAAGCTCCAGCTTAAAAGTTTCCTTCATAATTTCACCCTCTCAAAAGAGAGAGAGAGAGAGAGAGAGAGAAAGGAGGTAAATGAGGAAGACATGTTTGACAGTCAATATGTCTTCTAACAAACTTCACTTCAGATTTCTGGAGCGTCTTAATCATAAAGCAATCATCTTGAGACAGGAAAAAGATGCTACCACTTCTTCCAGGAGAGAAAAGTTCCCTAAGAGAACCATTTCCACAAATGGACGTCACATGGTCAATAGCATCTATCTTGAACTTCTCCTTCAAATTCCTACAATGAGAAGGAAGAAGGGTATATGCGTCACCAAGAAAGAAAAGGCAAGCTCAAGGTCCAAGGACTACAGATATATTGAGCCAAGCTGCTCTTTTAAGGCAAAGAATAAAAGACAATTTTAGCTATTTCCTTTAAAATAAAAGCATAAAAAAAATTAATGCACAATTATGATCCCAAGAATGCAGCCTGTAGTGTGTAACAAATAAGCAATCATACACTCTCCATGGGCAAAAGTATACTACACATAGACAGTGGTAGATCAAAATTTTACATTTTCAAAAAGTAAAACACTCAAAAAAGTTCAGGAGAAACAGTAGCTACATCAATAACATGAATTAGCCTGTTTGACACATGAATGTAGTTTGTTATTGAAGTGAATAGCAAAATTGAGTTGAATTTATGAGAATATGAAATAATGTATCGAACAAATTAAATCAGCCACTTGGAAATTATCAAAATTGTAATTAATCAAAGGGCAACAAACAAACCTAAAGATGTTTGCATGGTAGTGTTTCCACTTAAAATCATCAGATTGATGGGGTGGGGTTAACTGTGATCAATCTTTTGGAAAATTCATCCAAAAGCTTGCTCTTTGACCAAAATCTGACAAGCAAGCTTCTCACCTCTGTACAGGTGCAATTTGTCCAACGGTATACCTGATCACATTTTAGCATGCATTCATCACTGATGTTACACAGAAAAACATAATGGATATCAAATAACAACTGATGTGATATTCAGATTCCTAGCATAAGATGCAAGAAGTGAACTGAATCTCTACTCTCAAGCATTTGGATATTTGGATCGTTTAGCTAAAGTCATAAGCTTTCTACAATTCAAATTTGTACTACCAGGAACAACTGGGACTATATATGGGTTCAGATAACTAAGCCAGTTTGAACCAATGAACATAATACAGTTGCAAAATTGCATATAGCTGATTCCAAGCTGCAAATTGAGCATCAAGACGGAACTTCTGTGCCCTTTAATGATTGTGACATACTTTATGTTGATTTGCTGGTTTTGGAGTGTAACGCCTTCACTACAGGTAGTCCGTACATTTTAATGTTCCGACTACTCATGTCTGTTTAGACAGTCAAAATGTCTGGAACTATGCTTAGACTATAGTGAGGAGGCATAAATTGATGAAATAAATGTTAAGAAATTATAGAAAAAATTTTGAGAAAATAAAATAATAAAAATAAACCGATATGCACCATGAAGGGCATTTTGGTCATTTCACCTCCAGAGGTGAATTTTGACCTACATGTCAAATTTAAAATTTTGACAAATAAAATAATTAGCATAAAATATTTTTGTGAATTTGAATTAGGGAAATGAGAAGAGAAAGAAGAAGAAAAGAAAAGAAAAGAAAAGAAAGGAAAAGAAAAGAAAAATGGATTATGAAAAATTAAAAAAATTTAAAGTACACAAATAGAATATATATATATACCATAAGATGACAAAACCCACCAACCTTTTCTCTCCATCTTCTTCTTTTTTCTTCATTGTGCCGCCACCCTTGGTCCCATTTCCTCCATTGATATTCAAGCTTCCAAGCTTGATTTTTCAAGCTTAATCCACCCAAAACCCATAGTTCACTTCACAAAAAATACTCCCCACACCGTAAAGAAGTTATAAATACCAAAAAGAAGCAAGGAAAGTAAAGTTTAACAAGTTACAAAAAAAGGTTAGTGCTCAAAACTCTTAATCTCTTCTTTAAGCATGAAAATCATGCTAAACCAAGTGAAGATTTACATGAAATTAAAAAGAAAAATTTGGGAAAGAAACCCTTGCATTCGGCAGCCCTAGAGGAATCATGAAAATGATGGATTTTGTTGGTTTTAGTTTAGTTAGGGAAGTTAATTAACAAGGTATTATATGTGGGAATTAATTTCATGTTTATATATGTGAATTTGATGTTTGAAATTAGGGTTGTACACTTGAAAGTGGAGATTTTGTGACATTTTTGAATTTAACCTAATTGTGTTGAGATTGATGATAATAGAAGTGACATGTATACTTATTTGGAGTTTGGAGAAGGAGGAGATTGAATTTTGGGAGTGTCAAATTTTCTGCAGGTTGGGACTCAATGAGTCCAGTGTGTTTGTTGAACCCTAACTGACAATGTGTGACTCCAATTGGTATGAGCATAATTGCAGGTGTTTTGGGACATCCAAACCTTCATTTTTCAAGAAGAAACTCTGCCCAAATTCTGTCAAAATCATGACCAATTCTCTGCCCAAACACTGATGACCAAACATTGCCAACCCAGAAAATGACTAAATGAACAGTACGTGTTCATTTGATCATAACTCTCTCTATACTGATCCAAATGACCTAAAATTTCATCAATGTAAAGCTTAGATATAGGGCTACACTTTTCATGAAGACCACTTGACCCAGTTTTTCTTTTAACCAATTCAAATTGTTAGCACAAATTGGGTCACTAAAACTGCCAACCCAGAAAATGACCAAATGAACAGTACATATTCATTTGGTCATAACTCTCTCTATATTGATCCAAATGACCTAAAATTTCAGCAATGGAAGCTTAGATATAGGGCTACACTTTTCATGAAGACCACTTGACCCAGTTTTGCCTTGAACCAAATCAAATTGTTAGCACTAGTTGGGTCACTAAAACTGCCAACCCAGAAAATGACCAAATGAACACTAGGTCATAACTCTCTCTATACTGATCCAAATGACCTAAAATTTCATCAATTGAAAGCTTAGACATAAGGCTACACTTTTCATGAAGACCACTTGACCTAGTTTTGCCTTTAACCAAATCAAATTGTTAGCACAAATTTAGTCACTAAAACTGCCAACCCAGAAATTGTCCAAAATACTGTTCCTTTGGTATTTTGACCATAACTTGAGTTCTATAACCCCAAATTCAGTGATTCAAAAACTGAAATTCAAGTTTAAACATGAAGGAGCAATTGTTATGAAGGAAGTGTGACTAAATAGACATCCTAACCTAGTCAAATTCCTAGATAAAGATAATACATCAATATGAACCTAAAGAAAGGTTCATGGGAAAAATACTATATATGATAATTAAAATACTCATAAGGAAAATTAAATATTAAAAATGATATGAATATGTAAATTAGGACTAATGTCCTATTAATATGAAATTAATGGTACCAATGAACAGTACTAAAAAATAGTAACAGTGAATAGTGCTAAATTAATTAAAAATGTTTAATTGCCCATAGTATACCTAGACTTATTTATTTAGTTTGGATAAATTGGTATACCAATTAAGGACTACAAATAGCAGTACTGCCTACCGAGAAAATCATGAACTGACAATATATGTCTGGTATGATTGTTCTACAGGCTATATGCCTACTTACTGGCCATTGTGCCTACTTTATTTCTGGCTTTACAAGCCTAACAGTGGGTCTCGTGCTCGACAGCTGGCCTTGTACCTGACAGACGTATATTGAATAGGCATATGGTTGTCTAACCAGTATACACCCGTGCATCCAGCTTTTATAATTTGTTATAGGTTTCTTGGGCACTGATAAAAATTAATTAAGACTTAAAATACAATAAGTAATCATAAAAGATCCCGATAATGTTAATTATTTTCAAAGAGCAATAAAAATATAAAAGACCCAGAAATTATGAGTTGCAGATATTATTTCAAATGTTAAATTATTGTTATTATAAATTATGCACCACTAAGCGTTATGCTTAGCGCGTTGGTTTTCCATCGCATAGGTCGGAGATCGGTCAAAGAGCGACACTAGTAGTGCATCGACAAAGCTCGACCGGATCTCGCCCGTCGAGTCACATCACCGGTCTTTTGTATTTTGTTAGGGCCCATGTATAGACTAGTATTTTGGTTCATTATGTTTAGTCATGATGTAATTGCTAGTTTATGATATATTTCATTTTGGACTTGAGATTGAAATGAAAACTTGTAATTTATTATCTATGAATTTCCATATGAATACAATAGATGATACTTCATTTTGAGATCTCATAAATAGTTGTGAATGATATGATAAAAGAGAATATGATATGGAAATATGTGAGATGACTATAAATATATTAACAGGTGATAGTGGAACCCGCCAGATGCTAATAAAACAAAGAAGGATCTATCCGGGTCTCCACAGAAATAAGATATAAAAAAAAAAATTTTCTACGTATAAATTACCTGTTTTAAATGACTTTAAAATTTATAATAGACATGACAAGACAAGATAGGGTGCTCCAGCACCGAATGTGGCACTCATCGCTCGGCTACACTGTAGACGGGTGAGGGACATCATATTTAGTGGAATCAGAGCAGAGGTTTAGGCGGTCCTAGACCTAAATAGTTAGAAATAGATAGAGTGCATCACATGCACGAACCTTTAAATAGAGTCAAGGTGACACTAAAGCAGATCTGTTTCTTTGTCTGTTTTATAGGATCGATGGCATTTGATCCTTCAGAGCACAGAACTCCAGGACCGATAGAGGAGAAAGTAGAGAGTCACGCACCTGCTCCTAGTCAGGGAAGAAGTAATAGTAGAGCAGAGTCATCTCGAGGTACTGTGAGTAGGGCACAACAGGCCTTCTATGAACAAATGACACAGCTGTTCCGTCAGATCACCGGAGCCATTCCCCAGCCACAACCACCTCCACCTCCACAGCCTGACCACGACCACGCCACCACCACCACCACCACCATGCGACCACCTTCACCCCCACACTTTGCATACAGATCTCCACTAAAGAGACTACGAAAGTATGGGGCGATTGACTTCAGGTAAGAGGATGATGATCCAACCACAGAGTATTGGTGGAGAGGACGAAGAGGGTATTGCGGCATTACTTGCACCCCGCAGCGATGGTTGGAGTGTGCTCTGTCACTGCTACAGGAGGATGCATATAGATAATGGGTGACAGTATCTAGAGTGGTACAGCCTGCACAGATCACCTGGGATTTCTTTCTGGCTAAATTCAGAAAGAAATACATCAGTCATGTATACTTGGAGGCCAGAAGAAGATAATTCCTGGCACTGAAACAGAGGCAGCTGACAGTCTCTGAATATGAGCGGGAATTCGTGAGACTTAGTGGATATGCATTGGAGTTGATGCCGACAGAGGTTGATAAATGCAGAAAATTTGAGGACGGACTGAATGACAACATCAGGTTGATAGTGACATCTCACCACTTCACAGATTTCTCTCTGTTGATAGCATCAGCCCTTGATGTGGAGAGAGTTAGAAATGAAGAGCAGTCCAGAAAGGATAGGCAAGGCAAGAGGGGTTCTGGGTCTGGTCAGTCCAGTTCAATAGATATGGGTAGTAAGAGGCCCAAGGAGTCTCAGGATCAGACTCAGGGTCGGGGTAAGAAACAGAAGTCTCTGTTTGCTCTAAGGAGAGGAGGAGGACAATTTGGTGCATCAGTGGGTAGTTCACCTGGTGCAGCTACACGGGGATTAGCCCCACCACCTGGTTGCGTACATTGTGGTAGACCCCACAGAGGAGAGTGCAGATTGTTGATGGGTGGATGTTTCAGATGTGGGTCTATGGATCACTTCCTGAAGGATTATCCACAGAGGAACACTAGTGCTCCCACTGCTCCGCCTCAGATAGAGAGGTCTGCCCTAGCAGCACAGAGGGGTAGGAGACCTGCGAGGCCTGATACCGCTGGCACATCACAGAGGCCTACTATAGAGATAGTCCAGAGGCAGGAGATTAGGGTAGCACCTCGTGCTTATGCCATGAGAGCTCGAGATGAGCCAGAGCCAGCTGATGTCATTAGAGGTACATTTTCCCTTTATGATCTGCTAGTATGTGCATTGATTGATCCGGGTTCCACACATTCATATGTGCGTATCACACCACCAGTTGATAAAGGGGTACAAGTAGAGGAGCTAGAGGAGGACATACAAGTCACAAACACTTTAGGCCATAGTGTCATGGTGTAAAAGGTCTACAAGAGTTGTCCTCTGAAAATACAAGGGTATGAGTTTTTAGCTGACTTGATTGAGCTACCATTCCATGAGTTTAATGTGATATTGGGTATGGACTGGTTATCACATCATCAGGCGATGGTAGATTGTCGGCTAAAGAGGATGTCACTACAGATAGTAGATGGGGATGTGATTACAGTTGTGGGTGAAGGAACGGGTTGTCTTTCCACCATCATATCAGCCACAACAGCCAGGAGATTGATAAGAAAGGGCTATAAGGCTTTCTTAGCACATGTGGTTGACACCAGAAAGACTAGCCCAAGCATGCAAAAGATCCCCACTGTATGTGATTTTTCGGATGTGTTTCCGGAAGAGTTGCTGGGTTTGCCACCCGATAGAGAAGTGGAGTTTGCTATAGAGGTTATGCAGGGTACTGCACTAATGTCCATTGCTCCATATAGGATGGCACCTACTGAACTGAGAGAGTTGAAAGTTCAGTTACAGAAGCTACTAGACAAGGGCTTTATACACCCTAGTGTGTCACCCTGGGGAGCACCAGTGCTATTTGTGAAGAAGAAGGACGGTACCTTCGGCTATGTATAGACTATCGGTAGCTGAATAAGGTGACTGTGAAAAACAAATACCCATTACCTAGGGTAGATGACCTGTTTGATTAGTTGAGGGGAGCTGGAGTATTCTCCAAGATAGATCTTAGATCAGGCTATCACCAGTTGAGAGTGAAGGAGACAGATGTTCCTAAAACTGCTTTCAGGACCCGGTATGGACACTATGAATTCCTAGTGATGCCATTTAGGCTGACAAATGCACCAGCAGCTTTCATGGACCTAATGAACCGCATCTTTCATCCCTACTTGGATCGGTTTGTTGTGGTCTTTATAGATGATATATTGGTGTATTCTAATAACCGGGAGGAGCATGATGAACACGTGAGAGTAGTCCTACAGACACTGCGAGAAAAGCAGTTGTATGCCAAGTTATCCAAGTGTGACTTTTGGTTGGATGAGATATCCTTTCTTGGACACATTGTGTCAGCAGATGGAATCAGGGTAGATCCAAGGAGATTGAAGCAATAGTTGAATGGAAGCCTCCCAGAAATGTAATAAAAGTCAGAAGCTTTTTGGGGTTAGCTGGATACTATAGGAGATTTGTGAAGGAATTTTCCCTTATAGCAGCCCCACTGACTAAGTTACTGCATAAGAATGCAAAGTTTGACTGGAATGATAAATGTCAAACTAGCTTTGAGAAGCTGAAGGCTATGCTTACAGAAGCTCCAGTGTTGACACAGCCAGAGTCAGAGAAAGACTATGTGATCTCTAGTGATGCCTCTCACAATGGGCTTGGGTGTGTTCTGATGCAGGAAGGGAAAGTAGTTGCCTATGCTTCTAGACAGCTAAGGCCACATGAAAAGAACTACCCAACTCATGATCTGGAATTGGCGGCAATAATATTTGCATTAAAGATATGGAGGCATTACCTATATGGTGAGAAGTGTTATATCTACACTGATCACAAAAGTCTAAAGTACTTGCCAACTCAGAAGGAACTTAATTTGAGACAAAGGAGATGGATTGAATTCCTTAAAGACTATGACTGTGTGATCGACTACCATCCTAGGAAAGCAAATATAATGGCTAACGCCCTAAGCAGGAAGTCCATGATGGCTTTGAGAGCATTGAATGCTCGGTTGTCTTTAGCACAGGATGGGATATTTTTGGCTGAGTTGTGTGTAAAGCCAAGTTTGTCACAGCAAATACAAGAAGCATAGTTAAGGGATGAAAAGTTGCTAACTATTATGGGCAAAACTCAAGAGGGGAAGGAGACTGATTATGAGTTGAAAGGAGATGGGTGCCTGTACTATAAAGGCAGAATATGTGTACTAAGAGATGAGGAACTGAAGAAGAATATCTTGAAAGAGGCGCACAATAGCTTCCATGCTATGCACCTAGGAAGTACCAAGATGTACCGAGACCTGAAAACACATTATTGGTGGCCTGGAATGAAGAAAGAGATTGGTGATTTTGTGACTAGATGTTTGATATGCCAGCAGGTTAAGGCTGAGCATCAGGTTCCATTAGGGTTGTTGCAACCTATATTCATACCAGAGTGGAAATGGGACCGCATCACCATGGATTTTGTGACTGGGCTACCATTGACACAGTGGAAGCATGATAGTATATGGGTAATTGTGGATAGATTGACAAAGTCAGCTCATTTCCTACCAGTTAGAACCGACTACTCATTAGAGAGATTAGCAGAAATTTACATATATAAGATAGTCCGGCTACATGGAGTGCCAACATCGATCATATCTGACCGAGACCTGAGATTTACTTCGAGGTTTTGGAAGAGGCTGCAGGAGTCTTTAGGCACTCGACTACACTTCAGTACGGCTTTTCATCCACAGACGGATGGACAATCAGAACGGGTGATTCAGGTATTGGAGGATATGTTGAGAAGCTGCATCATTGATTTTGAAGGAAGTTGGGAGAAGTATCTTCCTTTGGTAGAGTTTGCTTACAACAACAGCTACCAAGCCAGCATAAAAATGGCTCCATATGAAGCATTGTATGGGAGGAGATGTAGGACTCCCTTATGTTGGACAGAAATGGGTGAAGAGAAAGTAGTGGGGCCAGATTTAATGAGACAGACTGAGAAAAAAGTGAAACTCATCAGAGACAATTTGAAAGTCGCCTCGGACAGACAGAAGTCATATGCCGACCTGAGGAGAAAGGATATAAAGTATGAGGTTGGCGAGAAGGTGTTTCTTAAGGTATCACCTTAGAAGAAAGTGCTGAGATTTAGTAAGAAGGGTAAGTTGAGCCCTAGGTTTATTGGTCCATACGATGTCATTGAGCGTGTGGGTCCAGTAGCCTACAGGCTAGCTTTACCACCTGAGCTGGACATGATCCACAGTGTATTCCATGTGTAGATGCTCAGGATATACAGATCAGATCCTTCACATGTCATTTTAACAGAGGAGATAATTATGCAACCTGATTTGACATATGAAGAAGAACCAGTTAGAATCTTGGCACGGGAAGTAAAAGAACTCAGAAACAAGAGGATCCCACTAGTGAAAGTCTTGTGGAGACACCACAACACGGAAGAAGCGAAATGGGAGAGCGAGGAGATGATGAGACAGCAGTTCCCTTAGCTCTTCACATTAGGTAAATTTCGAGGATGAAATTTCTATTAGAGGGGAAGAATTATAACGCCCTCACCATAGGTAGTCCGTACATTTTACTGTTCCGATGACTCATGTCTGTTCGAACAGTCAAAATGTCTGGAACTACGCTTAGACTATAGTGAGGAGGCATAAATTGATGAAATAAATGTTAAGAAATTATAGGAAAAATTTTGAGAAAATAAAATAATAAAAATAAACCGATATGCACCATGAAGGGCATTTTGGTCATTTCACCCCCAGAGGTGAATTTTGACCTAAATGTCAAATTTAAAATTTTGACAAATAAAATAATTAGCATAAAATATTTTTGTGAATTTGAATTAGGGAAATGAGGAGAGAAAGAAGAAGAAAGAAGAGAAAATAAAAGAAAAGAAATGAAAAGAAAAGAAAAATGGATTATGAAAAATTAAAAAAATTTAAAGTACACAAATAGAATATATATATACCATAAGATGACAAAACCCACCAACCTTTTCTCTCCATCTTCTTCTTTTTTCACCATTGTGCTGCCACTCTTGGTCCCCATTTCCTCCATTGATATTCAAGCTTCCAAGCTTGATTTTTCAAGCTTAATCCACCCAAAACCCATAGCCCACTTCACAAAAAATACTCCCCACACCCTAAGGAAGCTATAAATACCAAAAAGAAGCAAGGAAAGTGAAGTTTAACAAGTTACAAAAAAAGGTTAGTGCTCAAAACTCTTAATCTCTTTTTTAAGCATGAAAATCATGCTAAACCAAGTGAAGATTTACATGAAATTAAAAAGAAAAATTTGGAAAAGAAACCCTTGAATTCGGCAGCCCTAGAGGAACCATGAAAATGATGGATTTTGTTGGTTTTACTTTAGTTAGGAAGTTAATTAACAAGGTATTATATGTGGGAATTGATTTCATGGTTATATATGTGAATTTGATGTTTAAAATTAGGGTTGTACACTTGAAAGTGGAGATTTTGTGACATTTTTGAATTTGACCTAATTGTGTTGAGATTGATGATAATAGAAGTGACATGTATGCTTATTTGGAGTTTGGAGAAGGAGGAGATTGAATTTTGGGAGTGTCAAATTTTCTGCAGGTTGGGACTCAATGAGTCCAGTGTGTTTGTTGAATCCTAACTGACAATGTGTGGCTCCGATTGGTATGAGGCCAATTGGAGGTGTTTTAGGACATCCAAACTTTCATTTTTCAAGGAGAAACCCTGCCCAAATTCTGTCAAAATCATGACCAATTCTCTACCCAAACCCTGATGACCAAACACTGCTAACCCAAAAAATGACCAAATGAACACTACGGTCATAACTCTCTCTATACTGATCCAAATAACCTAAAATTTCATCAATGTAAAGCTTGGATATAGGGCTACACTTTTCATGAAGACCACTTGACCCAGTTTTGCCTTTAACCAATTCAAATTGTTAGCACAAGTTGGATCACTAAAACTGCTAACCCAGAAAATGACCAAATGAACAGTACGTATTCATTTGGTCATAACTCTATCTATACTGATCCAAATAACCTAAAATTTCATCAATGGAAAGCTTAGATATAGGGTTACATTTTTCATGAAGACCACTTGACCCAGTTTTGCCTTTAACCAAATCAAATTGTTAGCACAAGTTGGGTCACTAAAACTGCCAACCCAGAAAATGACCAAATGAACACTAGGTCATAACTCTTTCTCTACTGATCCAAATGACCTAAAATTTCATCAATGGAAAGCTTAGACATAGAGCTACACTTTTCATGAAGACCACTTGACCCAATTTTGCCTTTAACCAAATCAAATTGTTAGCACAAATTTAGTCACTAAAACTGCCAACCCAGAAATTGTCAAAAATACTGTTCCTTTGGTATTTTGACCATAACTTGAGTTCTATAACCCCAAATTCAGTGATTCAAAAACTGAAATTCAAGTTTAAACATGGAGAAGCAATTGTTATGAAGGAAGTGTGACTAAATAGACATCCTAGCCTAGTCAAATTCCTAGATAAAGATAACACATCAACATGAACCTAAAGAAAGGTTCATGAGAAAAATGCTATATATGATAATTAAAATACTCATAAGGAAAATTAAATATTAAAAATGATATGAATATGTAAATTAGGAATAATGTCCTATTAATATGAAATTAATGATACCAATGAACAGTACCAGAAAATAGTAACAGTGAATAGTGCTAAATTAATTAAAAATATTTAATTGCCCATAGTATACCTAGACTTATTTATTTAATTTGGATAAATTAGTATGCCAATTAAGGACTACAGATAGTAGTACTGCCTACCGAGAAAATCATACACTGACAATATATGTCTGGTATGATTGTTCTACAGGCTATATGCCCACTCACTGGCCATTGTGCCTACTTTATTTCTGACTTTACAAGCCTGACAGTGGGTCTCGTGCCCGACAGCTAGCCTTGTGCCTGACAGACGTATACTGAATAGACATATGGCTATCTAACCAGTATACACCCGTGCATCCAGCTTTTATAATTTGTTATAGGTTTCTTGGGCACTGATAAAAATTAATTAAGACTTAAAATACAATAAGTAATCATAAAAGATTCCGATAATGTTAATTGTTTTCAAAGAGCAATAAAAATATAAAAGACCCAGAAATTATGAGTTGTAGATATTATTTTAAATGTTAAATTATTGTTATTATAAATTATGCACCACTAAGCGTTATGCTTAGCGCGTTGGTTTTCCATTGCGTAGGTACTGGAGATCAGTCCCAGCAGCCGCAGCAGCAGCTCCAATAGTGCACTAAAAGAGCTCTGACCAGATCTGTCACTGTCCAGAGTCACCTCACCAGTCTTTTGTATTTTGGTAGGGCCCATGTATAGACTAGTATTTTGGTTCATTATGTTTAGTCATGATGTAATTACTAGTTTATGATGTATTTCATTTTGGACTTGAAATTAAACTTGAGATTGAAATGAAAACTTGTAATTTATTATCTATGAATTTTCATATGAATGCAATAAATGATACTTCATTTTGAGATCTTATAAATAGTTGTGAATGATATGATAAAAGAGAATATGATATGGAAATATGTGAGATGACTATGAATATGTTAATAGGTGATAGTGGAACCCGCCAGATGCTAATAAAACAAAGAAGGATCTGTCCGGATCTCCACAGAAATAAGATATAAAAAAAAAAAATTATACACTTAAATTACCTGTTTTAAATGACATTAAAATTTATAATAGACATGACAAGACAAGATAGGGTGCTGTAGCACCGAATGTGGCACTCATCGCTCGGCTACACTGTAGACGGGTGAGGGGCGTCACATGGAGGACTCCTCTTGCTGCAATATCTCAGCAGTTGGTGCAGCCCTTTGGTAATCCTCTACATTCACTAATCTCTAAATCATGCTGACTTTATTAACTTTTCCCTTTACTTTTCTGAATCATCACTTTTGAGGTTTCTCTCTCTTCTTAATTTATTGATTAAGATTATGGTGAGATAGGAGGAAGGACAATAAGAAATACTGACTAAGCTCATGTTGGAGCTGTCTAGATAACCGTCTAACTGAAAAACTAGTAATTGGAGGTTAGAGGGATTTTACTATGCAAAATTTGAAAGTTGATAGGGTTTTATGTTATATTTTTAAGTTGAGGGACTGTAATATTACAACTAGATAAGTTCAAGGACAGTTGTCAAAATTTATCCATAAAATCCATGACAAAAGTAATACTAATATTAAAAGTTTTGCACTCCTATTACTCCTTGTATTGTCCAAATCAACTTCATATTTCTTTCCTTCTTTCATGGATAAATTTTAACAACTGCCCCTGAACTTATATGGTTGTAACATTATAGTCTTTCAACTTTAAAATGTAACATAAAACTCTCTCAACTTTCAAATTTTATATAGTAAAATTCTTTTAACTTCCAATTATTGATTTCTCAGTCAGATGTTGATATGAATAGATCCAGTGTGATGCTTAGTCGACATTTTTCTTTTATTTTTTATGCAAAGTGTAAAATTATTCCCTACATTTGAAAAATTATTTTCTCCGCAGAGAGTAGAAGGATTCAATTTACACATAACTTGAGAGAAAAAAGAGAAATGATGACTAAGCATTACATTGGAATTGTCTAGGTCAACATCTAATTGTAAAATCGGTGATTAGAGATTGGAGAGATTTTACTGTGCAAAATTTGAAAGTTGAGTGGCTTTTATGTTACATTTTTAAATTGAAGGACTATAGTATTATAACTATATAAGTTCAAAGACGGTTGTTAAAATTTACCCCTTTTTTCACTTGCTTTAACCTAACTCTCATTAACTCTAGTTCATCAAGAATTAAATCTGACCTTTGCATTTTCCTTTGCTCCATTAACTCAAAAGTAAGATTTTTTTTTTCTTAATTAACAAATCATTAATTAGATCAATTGTACAAACTAGAGCTTCGGCATCAATCCATTCAAAGTACCCACATCCTTTGCACTCCACATTCTTCCTGAAAATAATGAAATGCACACATTATCAACAGACCCAAAAATACCAATCATTCATAAACCCTATATTACACATAATAAGCTCACTTACTTAGAAATTTGCACAACCATAGAACCTTCACCCAAGATTAGTCTCCTTCCAAATTGTCCACACCTTAGCAGGTGCCTGACAGTAGCATCTCACTAATGGCTCACTATCATCAATTGTTAATCTTCTTCATGAACCGCCTCTTGTCAAAATAAAAGACCTCGTAGATGATGACAAAGATTCTATTTTCTCCCTTCAATCACTCTTATGAATTAAATTAAGAGCATGAGAAAGTGAATAGTAATTGAAATCCCTAATTTAATAGTAGTTAAAATCCCTAATTACTATGTTATAGAACATATATAAGAAGATGAGATGACGATAAGGTGATAATTCAACATTTGTCCATTGTCACATGACCATGTGGCTTGTGCTTAGTTTTTTCTAAAGTGGTTTTTGTCAATTTTGGTTTTAAGTGTTCATTTTAAATAGTTTAGAGGGTCAAACCCAAAAAAAGTTTAGGGTACAATTTAACTATTGGGTAACAGCTTAGGGGGGTGAAATGGGCCTTTGGCCATAATAAAATTACCCTTTAATTGGCATTGTTCTAAGAATAATGAAATTGCAAGTCGAATTTTATTCTATTTATATGTATAGGCTAAATACATTCTCAGATACCTGAATTATCATATTTTTGCCTGCCAAAAATATAAATTGCCCCCTAAACTCTTACCCAAATGTCAATTTGCCCCATTAATTTACTATTAAACCAATTTCCTCCTAAATTTTAAAATTTGAATTGATTAAACACAATTTTGCTTAGTTAGCAGATGCATACAAAGCATGTACCAAAGCACACGTTATTCACTACAATTACACAGATGTGAAAAAAATAGCTAGTTTCTTTTTTATATTCCTCCTCCTTCTTCTTCTTCTTTCAATCTATCCCTTCATAATATGTCATTTTTATAGCACTAAACCTTTTATTTTGTCATCATCACCACTTCTCTTTCACCATTTTTGCTCTCTCTCTCTCTCTCTCTCTCTCTCTTTTCCCTTTCATTTTGTCATCACCACCTTTTTTCTTCCCTTATTTTCTCTTTAAAATTTTCTTTTCTAATATTTTGCTATCTCTAGGGTACAAGTACAAACCTTCTTTTTTTGTCTGTGTGTAGCTATGGCAATACCATGTGCCACAATAAAAGAAGAGTTGTGTCGTTGCTTTCATATTGTTCGTTGGCTCTTGCTGGCTTTGGATTTATTTGCAAGTAAGTAGCATGTGGATTTTAAAATAGCTACTCTTTTTTATTTTGATGTTTTTGTTAGTGTATTGGTTGATTTTAGATGTGCTTTTCTGGTTTTGGTTGGTTTTTAGTTTTTCTTTCTATTTATTAGCCCAAATGTGTTCCTTGTGCTCCTTCTCTAAGTTCGGGTTGTTGCCCTGTTGCACATAAGGTGTTTGCTCTTTTGTTCAGCTGTTAGGTGATTAAGATTTTATTCCCTACACTTTTACTTTGCCTTTTTTTTTTTCATTTTTTTTTGGTAGTGATCTTCCCTACACTCTCTTAAGTGTTAGTGATGCCTGTAAAGCAAATGTAATTTCTATGGTTAAAGAAGAAGGTGTTAATTTTAATACCTTTATTGCTGGGATCATAAATGCTAGTTGTTTATTCTTCTTCCTCCACTATGCATCATCCTTACTTGGATCCACAATCCTCTTTGTCTATAAATCGTTGCTCAATTCAAATTCTGTCCCTCTTCGGCTATTCATGAGTACACTATGACTTTAAAAGGATTGAGATTTTTGAAGTCTACACAGTAACTGCTGGAAGAGATTATAAGAAAGTGAACCAATTTAACATTGAACCAATTTAACATTGAACCAATTTGCCTCCTGAACTTAAAAATTTGAATCAATTTAACCCATTTTTTGCTGACATGGATGACAACTCATAACCTATTTTCCAAGTCAGCAGTGTGTGCATTTCATGCATTTTCTCCCTTTTGTGATGTATATAATTGCTTTAAATTTAAAAGTTTAAGTATTAAATTGATTCCTTTTTTAAATTCAAGGGGGCAAATTGATTCAGTGTTAAATTGTCGGAGAAAATTGACTTTATGTGAAAATTTAAGGGGCAAAATATGCTTTTGGCTTGTTTTTGCCTAATAGACATTTGAACCTCTTTTTTTTTTTTTTTTTCCCCTATCTCACTCATTAACTTAATAAAAACGCACAATTGAAACACAAATTTGCACAATCAACTAGAAGATGAACCTCATGCATTAGCAAGCAAGTCAAGATAATTTTTTTTCCCTTGAGTTGGCACTTGTAACAGCTAGTTAGGACAGATGAATAAAAATAACACTCATTTGCAAATTTTTAATTGGGCATAACAGTAATCACTCAAAACACAATTTTTAAAGTGATAAATTGATTGGCAAGAATGATAACTCTTTTTTTTTTATAAGATATTGAAAGAAGAAAAACTCAAAATAAATAAATAAATAAACATTAAACAATAAAACCAAGTTGAAAATATTCTCCTTGCACCTCTTAGCGGTAATATGTCAAGTAGCATAAAGGCATGAAATAAAAACAACAGAAAAGAAGACGAAGATTACTAAAAATTGCAGATAATAATGTACTTGACCATGTCCTCAAACAAAGTAGAAGAACTAAACACTCTTCTACAAAAACCTTTAATCCAATTACACTCTTCCTCTCCTAATGTAGTTGTGATCTTTCTAAACTCTCTAGCATTTAGTGAAAACACTCTTCCTCTCCCAATGGGTGTTGAGATGAGAGAAACTAGTGAACAAGCAACTATGGATATTTGGGATTTTTAGGTCCAATATTGTGTGGAAGGACACTAATAGGGACGAAAGGAGAGCCATGAAGATTGGAGCAAAAATGTGGGCTTATGGTGGTGTATGGGTGAAGTAGAGAGAATTAGTGTGAGTTTAGCCTTTTTTTTCTTATGTTAAGCAATGTAAATTTAAGTTTCACAAACACGTACAATCGTAGACTATAATACTAAGATACTAACGTAACGTATTATATATTTAACATCTGGTGATTTGTAATATCTGGTGGATATCTGTTACACTTTGAAGCAAATTGATAAGTTATTTTTATCAAATAATTCAACAAATTTCTCTATATAACCTATGACAAAGATGATGAATCTATAAATAAATTTCTTGAATAATTTGTTAGAAAACAACTTATTAATTCTCTCTAATATATAGCAGATATTTATTGAGATGTTGCAATTAAAATATGTATGATTATTAATAAGGACTCATGCACCATAAAATCTGTGTATGGTCTTGACTTTATTTATATTAGAGACAAATTATAATTTAGTTTTTATTTATTTATTTTTAAAATTTAAAAGCTTATTTGTCATCTAAATAATAAAAGATTATTTCATATATTTTAAAATTTGAAAAATTTATTTGATTTTTCTAAAATTTAAGAGTTTATTTAGATTTAAAAGCATTTTAATAGGCCCGTACTTTAAGGGTCAAAACAGTATTTTTACCTATATAAATGATAGATTTAGGGCGTGTGGCACAGGCTCCGATTTTGTATGATATTGGACCCAATTGCCCGTGGCTAGAAGTTACGGAGCCAAGTTGGGTTTTGAAATCCCACCGCATCACTGCCCGCCTCCCTCCCGCCAGCCAAGACACCAATTATCGACACTGCCCATTAAAATTCCTGTGTATCATTTTCTTATTTGGTTATTAAATCATGGATATTAACAATGGTGATGAAGAGGAATTTGAGTTCTCAAGGAATTACTTTCTTGCAAAAGAGTGTTCGGGTAAGAAATCAACCTGCAAGATTTCTGATATTGATCTGATTGATGAACAGGTTCCGTCTCTAACTTCTCCTAATAAAACATTTCTTCTTGTCTTCGTTTTCTTTCAAGGATTAATGGCTTTTTTTTGTCTCCCTTATTTTGTTCAGGAGCTGATAGCAGCTGTAGCTAATATTGGACCGAAGCATGAGAAAGAGACCATTGCTCTTGTGAATAGTTATAAGAAGCTATATCCCCAATGGGTTTTTGAGCTCAGGTTGGTATTACTCTTTGCTGTATTATCAAAGTTTTTAATTTGCGTTGGTTGAATTTATATTGAAGTAATTATGCAATGAATATTGAAATAGGTATCCTATAATGAAATGCATATACATATATGATGCACATGAAGAGGGCAAGAGATTATTATAAGGGTTTTTTCCTTTCTTGCCCAAAAGGGTAGCTGCATAGGCAAGATGAAGCAATTAACAGACATCCAGTTCAGGAAATTGGATGGAATCAAGTTTAGTAGGAATTGTCTAATTTTGTTGATATCAACAAAGGGATTTACAAAGAGGTGCATTCACTGTCTGTTTAGGTGGTTACTGCTTTTAGTCTGAGACACCATAACTCTTCCTTACAATGCAACTAGTTTGTGGTTTTGCATAGATGGCCACATGGCCCAACTAATTTCAGGGTGCTTGTTTTTGTCATAGTTCTTTTGTCGATTAAGAGAGTTCTGTAAAATTATGTGACATTTCATTAATGTTTTGATTTGTTCTTTATTACGAATTAGGTGTGGTTTTGGTCTTCTAATGTATGGATTTGGATCTAAGAAGGCTTTAATTGAATCTTTTGCTTCAACAGCATTGGCAGAGTATCCTGTGATTGTAATCAATGGGTATCTTCAGTTAATTAATCTAAAACAGGTACCATTCACTTGGACATAATTCTAGAATGAAATTATTAATTTGCACATCTCCGGTCTCTGGATGCACGAATAACAAAACGTACGCTGTGCTCAAAACTGAAGTCTCCATTTTTCCCTGTCACATTTAAGATCATTCCTTTTCCTTCTATTTACTGGTTTGGGGCATAAGCACAGTAGGCGCACTATGTTATCTTTATTTATTTATTTTTTCACTCTGTTTGTTTGTATCATGCTCGTTTAAAAGAGTATCATGCTTTTACGTCATTATAGCCTTAGCTGAAGTTTGGTGGGATCAGTTAAAAACCAGACAAAGGACTTCATCGGGGATTTTACCTAAAGTTCAACAGCCATTCAATTCTCGATCGTTGGACGATCTTCTTGCATTTTTGGATAAATCAGAGGCAGAGGAAAATGATTCTTTTATATGTGTTGTCATTCATAACATTGATGGGCCTGGGTTAAGAGACTCTGAAAGCCAACAGTATCTCGCACGAATTGCTTCTTGTTCGAATATTCGTACCATTGCCAACACCTCTCTGTAAGTGTTTTCTTTTCATTGTCTGTTATTTGTGAACAAGATGTTGGTTATGTTTAGCATGTTGTTACTTGCCTCTAGCACTTCTAATTTTGGTTAAAACCTTCCTAGCATTTCTATTGCTGTTGCTATGGCCTTTTAGACCAAAACTGAAATTATTTTTTGATTAAACATGTTTATTACTAGTGCAACTTTTTGCGTTATTTTTCTCCAAATGCTTTAATAGAATGGAACTTAGGTGGCTCTATTCATTTTATCTGGTTAATTCTCAAAACCTGAATATTCATTTTTCGAATGTACCTGAATATTCACTTTTTGAATGTCTCCTGAATAATGGTGGACGTATTCATGGCAAGCCAATGATAGGTGCAAAACTTCCTTGTTGGTTCTATCAATGGCGTGATATGGATAGGTGCACTATGTAATTCCTTTTGATCCTTCCTTTTATTAAAGAGCAAAACTTCCTTCTAGCTCTTTGGCTCCATCTGTTTGCAGAAATAACTTATTTGTGGAAAATATTTTATGAGAAAATAACTTTTGTACTACTACTATTTGATTGCAATATTCAAAAATTAGTCAGAAATAATTTTAGCATTTGAAGAGTACATTTGAAAATATTAATTTCCTTTCAATAACTAAATATATGAAAAAAGTTTGAATATTTTTTCCCAATTTATAGTTTAATAAGAGATGAAATATAAATATAATTTATGTAAATCGATATTTATTTTTATTGATTATAGAAAATATATTAGATTGATAAGAAAATAATATTATTTTAAAAGTGTATAAATATAATTTTTTTGTTATTAATATATAAAAAAATATATTAAATTATTAATAATGAATTGAATTATTTAATTTTAATAATAATGAAAATATATAACATTATTATTAATTAAAAATAACATTTTATTATATTATTTTCTAAAAATACTATATCTTTAAACATTTGTAAAGTGTAATTTTTTTTCCAATCTAATATATTTTTTATAAAATAATTCTTTCACAAAAATGGTTATCGCTTTATATAAATTTATGATATAAAATAAATATATTTCATAAAAATTAAAATTTTAAAATATCATCATTTTCGATTAATATAATAAATATTAAAAATACATTTTTTTTTTCAAAAGGTAGATCCTCTAATTTCGATATTGTAACTTTATTTTTTTTTTAATCATCTTTACTTGTAACTAAATTTTTGATGAAATCATATTTGCAATCAATCTTTAAAATTCTAGAGATAATTTATGTATTAAAATATAAATATTTAATTAAAATTTAAAAATAATTCTATTGAAAATTAATGATAATAAAATATAGATAATCAAAATATTTGTTATAATTGCACTCAATAAATAATTATAATGAAATAAAATATTAATAAGTTTAAGAAATATTAAATAACAAATTTATAAAAAAATTAGTAAATAAATATTAATTAAATATATCTGAATAAATAAATTTTAAGAATGATAAATAATTAGTTTTGAAAGAAATAATAAAAAATAAAGTAAATAAAAAAAAGATTTGAGAGCATTTAGGTGAAATGAAAATACTTGATGAGGGGAGAGTGCTTGAGGTATATCAAATATGTCATATGACATATTATATATAGACAAATAATTGAAAACTATTTAAATAAAAATTTAATTTCATAATTAAATATTATTTAATTGAAAAACAATAGGAAAACATTCAAATTCAAATTCAATTTATATAACAGTAAAATGTTTTTCATTTACTTAGCCATTTCAATTCAATGGCTATAAGTTGGCCATAATTGTAATAATAATAAGCATTAATTAATTTTTTGAAAAGTAAAATAAAATGAATATTAAATTATTAAAATAAAAAATAATACATACTAATTATAAATAAGTCAAATATTTATATTTTATTTTTATAATTTTTTATGTAGACTACATCTTTTATCTCAAATTTTTTAACAAAGATTTAATAATAAAAATAATGAAAAATATAGCATTATAATAAAAAAATTTATTAAAGATATGAAATAATTTAAAGTTGATTAAATTATACAATAGTTGATTGTTAGATCACAAATTAATGGCTAATTTTTTTTAAATTAATGGCCATTGGTAACCTTTTATTATTATTATTATTATTATTATTATTAAGAGTGACGTGGCAAATGATATTTTCGCATAAATGAATTTATAAAAAAAAATAATATAAATAATTTTTAAATATTGCATCTAATCACAAAAGGTTTTAATTTTTAAAAATCAAAATCTAAAGAAAATAATAATTTAAATCATAAATATTAAGGTAATATTGTAAATAATAAATGATAACTAAAAAAGAATTAAAAAATAATTAAATAATAATTAGGATAAAAGATAGTTATTTATGGAAGTTTACATGCGGCAAACTCTTCAAGGAAAGTGTCATGTGGTATGCTCTTGAGAATACCTTCCTGCTTTATATATATAAATAGATTTATTAACTATATCAAAACTTTATAGGGCCTTTTCTTCAAGTGTGAATAGATTTTTTCTTCCCCTAAGCAAAGAAAGAGATGCTGTATGGAAGGATTTTCTTCTTCTTCTTCTTTTTTAAATGCAAACTTGCATTAAAAGCCCATAAGAGTAGAGATACATCATGGGTTTAAAAATAAACATCGAAAGAGAAAAGAAGAGCCCACATATTATGGTTGATAGCTAGCCTAATTAAACAAAACCATCCGAATCAAACCAAAGACTCAAACCATCAAACCAATCCCAAAAGAAACGTACCCTATCCTAGAAACCCTAGGAAAACAGGATGGGAACACTAAACATAATTTGCCATTGGCCACCACCCGAACTTGCCACCACTAAAGGAGCTAAATATAGATCAAAGCCAACATATCATCAACAACCAAGGGGCGACCAAGAGCCTATCCAAGCACAACCACTCTTCCATAACACACAAACTCCCGACTTTCTCAGTTAAACACGAAACCCAGTTCTACAACTGGCAAGAGGGAGCTGCCACAGAGCTTGCTGGCACTCAAACCATCAGGAAGGCCTTCCGACCATAGTGAAGAAGTAGAACCCAAAGATGCTAAAATAACTAAAAGCAAAGAGACCCTTTTGCTGCGTAGAATCACCCTTAGACCCAAAAGATGAAACATCAAAAGAGGCTTCCATACTACGATCGACCATCATCAAAGCCTCTCCATCCAAAGCCCTCAAACCATACTTAGCACACAAGCACCGCTATAGATGCCCTTTCAATGAAGACCAACCTACATGCCAACCAAACAGCACGAAGCAACAACTATATACGCCCTAACCTAACTAGGGGAGGGCTTTCCCTCAAAGTTAGGCGAGTGACCAAAAAATGAAGCCCTCCCCTACTAGAAGTAGGAAAAGCTAAAGTAGAAAATGATGCTTGATTACCCAAGAGGACATAAAATGAAAAACCCTAAATGATAGAAATTCTCTCTCTCTCAAATTAACTATGTGGAAGGATTGTAGCTTCTCTAATAGGTCTTTGCATAGCTTATGGCTTGGATTTCCGCTTGTAAAATAGCTTCTTGCTTAGCTAGTCACCAACATAGGCATCAATAAGTACTCCGAAAACACTTTGGCAGGAAGTACTGCATCGTTAGGATAGTCAGCTGCATCGTGAGGACAGTCAACCACCATAGAGCTCTCTCCTTTGAAAACCTCAAGCCTGTTTATGGCAAATGAGTCATGAGCTTCTACCACATCCTTGAAGTCTTATAATATTGAAATTGTAAGCTTTTCATTTGTAATAAGCTCCTGTCATAAATGTAAGCTTTTTGTATGCAGAGTGTTGATTTTACAGGAAGTTTCACACAAATTAATTTACCTAGTGGGATTCCTCCATGCAATTTTTGTTGTCTCTGTCATTAATATTACTAATGCAGAATCCTAAGCCACTTAAGTATCATCCAACTCAACTTCTGCTCATCTAGGGAGGCATTAACCCTATTAGCTACTTTGAATTCTCAAGATGAGAACTCACAATCTCTAAAAGACTGAAACTGTTGTGGCCTCTGGACCCACGTTTCAAGATACATATGCATATGGTGATTTTCCCAACTCAATATCATGAGTTGTGCTTTTCCTCTGCAACTCGTGTTCAAACATTGCAAGGGACTATCAAAATCACCTCTTCAAGGCATCTAAGTGAAGGGCAAATCTTTTCTTGAAAATGTTCTAGTTCTTAGTTAATGTGTTATCCTATCTCCTTCCAATGTAACCCTAACTTATCAGATATTTATGAGATTTCAATGTCATAGGTTGCAAATAGTTAAGAGGCCTTGCATATATCTTTAATATCTCAAGAGTTTATCATAACAAGCACCATGAAAAGGCAATAACCAAAAACTAGGCTTCAATGTAGCTTCAGCAATGAATTTCTCTATTTCATTGATATTGAGATTTTAGTCTTCTGCATTCATCTCAAAGCGAAATGAACTAATGAGGAATAAAAGTATCCTCTGTTATTTTTTGTGTGACTTGAATTTTGGATATGTTTTCATGGATTCGAATTGTTACTTGACTAGAAAGCTTCGCACTACGACTTGATTGAGATAAAAAGTGAACCGTTGATCTTGTTGGGGGTGCGGGGGCAACGCCCTCGCAAAATGAGCCAGTATAAATATTGTAATATTCTACCCTTTGCAGTAGAGTTGTGAGTTAGGAAACATACTGGGGTTAAGGTTTGGGAGTTTTGAGTAATTATATCTTACTTTTTTTTTATCATAGTGAAACTTTTTCTCTTGTCTTGCCTATGAATGTAGACCTTACGGTCGAATTACGTAAATCCTGTATTATTTTTCTTCTCTTTTTTTATACTGCGTGATTGTGCAATTGTGTGTATTTTTTAGATTTGCATGCCTGCTATAACGTCCTCAATGCAATCTCGGAGTACCCTTAAACTCCATGCAAGTTCAATTTTTGCCAGAGTTACTAGTCTGGCTTTGGCTGTTTACAGTAGGATCTCTACCATAATAAAGTAGATTAATAGAATGAAAGTCGGCGATTCTTGCAATTGCAAATTCGCTTGCAGAGTCATAGTGTTTCCTACGATTGGTTTAGCCAATGGCCCACGCATTCTGCTATGCCTTGGAAAATTGGTTTTATGATCCAAGGGAGAAGAAGTGAGAGCTTGAAGTCCACAAATTTCTTGAAATTGAAGGAACATAGGATTCAATAAACTGATCCCATCGCTATCCCTTGTGCTCGAACATTTACAACTGCAAATGTAGTTACAAATGTGGGTTATCTTCCTTCTGCAAAACTAATGGCAAAGGTCCGTCATATGGGTCAAATAATTCAACTTTTCGAATGAGTATATGCGTCCTCATCTTCGAATGATTTGAATGAGTTTGTGTATTTAGATTGGGAAACAATTATTTTATTAATATGGGACAAAATTTCGGTTCACCTATATAGACATACTAACATACTGTTAGACAATTGATCAATACTGATTACAACTATAAAAATAGAATTTTAATCCCATGGATTTGTAGAAATTTTGCCTCTCTGCAAAGCAGCAACATGGCGTCAAGCCCACAACAACATTATATTGCCCATTTAGGGCTTACAAGAACACTAGTTCTCTAAGTCTAGTTCAGGCTCCTAATTCTTCTACAATCTAATTAGTTAATTTCATAGCTCTAATAATTATAAAAATATACATCGTCTTTTTTTTATTAAATTAAATTAAATTTATTAATTTAAGAATATTTTATTAATTAATTGCCATTCTAGTTCTAGGTCCAAATTACCCAAGGTGGTTTCATACTTACTAATGCTTATTCTGCTACCTAAAATGCGTTTAGACTATATAAAAATGCTAGAAATGAGTAAAATATTGGCTACCTTTAGGATAACCCATAGGGAGCTTCGATTTCTCCTGAAATATGGTCCCATTACTTGAAGCTTATTGTCGATCTGGAGATACTTACACAAAACCCAAAACACATCAATCACTGTGGCATAGTTAGTTTTCAAAAATAGCATTCCAAAGGGGCTAAAATCTTACTAATCGATCTTGGCCGTCTGATAAGTATCTTCTTTATTTGGTGTCTAATCAAGGCATGATTATTATCAAATTGAAGCTTATGTCAAAAGGAGTCATCAGTGGTCTTGGATCATCTGGGTGATGACTACATTGATTGGAATCTGATCAAAAAGTTAAGGAGGAGAGAGATTTTCTCTCTCCTTGATTCCACTGATGGATGACGGTGAGGAAGGGCTCTTTCGCCTTCTCTTAGGACTGCAAGGTGATTGAAATTGTTCACTCTAGAAGAGTGAAAATACATTTTAGTCAAGTTTAGTATTGTTAGGGGTGCTTAAAGGTGTCAGAGTAGCGACTTGCCTAACTAAGGATCACCTGGATTTGAGAAGGTGATCACCTTGGGCCAAAAGGTGATTGCGCTAGGTGTTGGGAGGCGCTACCTCACGGATATTACAAATATACAATTCAATTCAACTCAACTAAGCCTTTATCTCAAAAATTTGGGGTCGGCTATGTGGATTATTTTTCTCCACTCTGAACGATTTTGGGTTAAATCCTCGGAAATATATAAGACTTCTAAGTCATGTTGTACTACTCTCCTCCAAGTCAGTTTAGGTCTACTTTTTCTTTTCTTTCTATCCTCTAACCTAATATTCTTTTTTTGTTTTATTAATTTAAAAGCAAAGATTAAGAAGAATGCAACCCTCGCTTCTCATTTTGGCGCTACCAACTGGTGGAAAATAGGGTCAGACCATAACAACACGTGCAGGTAATTTTCTCACGTCCTTCCTCTCTTTTTCTCTTCTCTTCTCTTCTTATATGGCGCAGCAAAACAGCACTTGCATAGGCTCTTTTTTTTCTTTGTAATTTTTTTCTTCTTTTTTCTCTTATCCTTGTCTTCTCTTCTTTTGCTCATGCCATCTGCACAAAATCTGCACTTTAATTTTTTTTTTTTAATTTTTGTTTCTTTATAATTTTTTTCTTTTCTCTCCTCCTCCTCCTCCTCTCCTTCTTTTCTCTTCTTCTCTTACTCATGCTATCTATCTACACTTTATTTAGACAAGTAGAACACATTGGGTTAGAGAATAGAAAGAAAAGAAGGGGTAAACCTAAACTGACTTGGAGGAGAGTAGTACAACATTACCTAAAAGCATTACACAATTCTGAGGATTTAACCCAAAATCGTTTAGGGTAGAGAAAGAGAATCCATATGGCCGACCCTAATAAATTTTTGGGATAAAGATTTAGTTGAGTTGAGTTGAGTTGAGTTAATTTTTAGCTTGAGTATTTTCTGTGTGGTTGGTTGGTCACTAAGTGGTGGATCCAAACATCTACTGAATATTGGTAGAATTATTAGGGTGGTGATTTTAACTATAGATTATGCAATTTGATCTTGAGACTATTGTTGATGGGACTATTGCTGCTTAAAATTATAAGAGAATAAATTTTGCATTAACACATTGAATAAATGACATAGTGAAAAACTTTTCTACCTATATTTCTCCAATCCTTGTTTCTCTTCTTTTTATTCTTTTGTTTGTGTAAAGAACTTTTATTTCATTGGTTAAAATTATTGAATTTTTTCATTTTGAAATGGTTTAGATTAAGGTGTTTAACATTTAAATTTTCATTTTTTTTTTGGTATAATATATTATAGAATAAATAAAAATTTAGGCAATTTAGGCTATGGCGCCTTTCTTTAAAAAGACTCTCGCCTTGCTTCTCGCCTCTCACCTAAGGCCATAGGGTACTCTATCATCTTAATATCGCCTCTCGCCTTAATAACACTGGTCGAGTTGGAGAATTGTGAAATTGTCTAAGATAAATAATAAAACAATAATTTTAACCGTTAATAAAATTAAAAATTAAATTTAAAGGTCTTGGCTATTACATTGTTACTTTTACTTGGATAGAGTTTCTATTGTGAGAAAAAAAGGCTCTTGACTTTCCCTATCTTTTTGTTAAGATAACACTTTATGACGATGCCTTTGATTTATTTTTATTAGCAAAATTAAGAAGTCGTAAAACTTTTTTCGCTACTTTCACTTGGATAGGATTCTTGTCCGAATAAAGATTCTTGGTCTCACCATCTTTTCTAGGGATAGCATCTTTTTTTTTTTTTTTGAGTAATTGTTATTTCTTACATTAACACAACTATAATATGATGAAAGTGTCTTTTAGGTGTGTTCATAGTTTTGATTTAGATTTTTTAATTTGATTTTTGTAGTTTTGTTGTATTATTATACTTGCTCTTATGAAAATTTTCTATTAGTTTTATGGTTTATATTAATTAATTAGTATAGAAATTTTTCTAAAGTTGCATATAAATAAAATTAAACTAGAGTACATATAATAAGTATAGATAACATGTAATACACATGTATGTATATATATATATATATATATATATTCATAAATGTAGTGATTACAAGTGAAAACAAGAATAAATTTTACAACCAAACTAAACACACTAATCCTTAGGTATACTTCATCTATAACTCTTTTTTGGTTATAAGCATAAGGATTTTATTAATAGAGAATAGGAGGGGGAAAATCACCAAAAGAAGGATCGAAGACCAACAAGTCTACCCCATTACACCCTGAACTAGAAACTAACTTCTAATGGTGATGAAAAAAACCCCTTAAAAAAGTAGCAAATAGGACAACAAGACAAAACAAAGAAAAGATACAAAACAGGACAAAACCATATTCACTATAAATCAGCTCTAGAAGATTTAAGAACTGATGACATCAATTAACGACACAAAACGAGTAAATGACTTTAGTAAAATATCATATGAAAAGTAATAACATGAAAACATATATTCTCTACTGTGATAAATCAAGCTTTGTTGCCAATGAGGAAGAATATGAAGAAAGGTGATGACTGCCAAAAAGAATATGATAAAAGTTATTGAAAAACTTACTAAGAAAACTCCATGATCTATTTCATACCATTTCCCCTTGACTTCATGTGTTTCTCCATTTGTGATGAAGGTGATTCAACATTATGATCATTGCATTTTCTTTCCACTTGAGGTCCACAAAGAAATGGGTTCCCTTCATAGCTGTTACTTTTGAATGTACTGAATTGTCCTTTCATGTCTGGAATTCTGCCTAATAAGTTGTTGTGAGCCACGCTAAATACTTCTAGAAAGTATAGATCTCCTCTGTACCTAGAACCAAACCTCCCTGCAAAGCAACAAAATGGCCTTGAGCCCACAACAACATTATATTGCCCATTTGGGGCCTGCTAGAACACAACAACATTATATTACCCAGTTCTTCAATTAACTGGGTATAATAGTAATAACTCAAAACATAATTTTTAAAGTAATAATTGATTGGTAAGAATGATAGCTCATTTTTTTTTATAATATATTGAAACAAGAAAAACCCAAAATGAATAAATAAATATTAAAAAATAAACCAAGTTAAAAATATCCTTCTTGGATCTATTAGTGGCAATATGTCAAGTAGCATAAAGGCATGAAATAAATAAAACAGAAAAGAAGACGAAGATTACTGAAAATTGCAGATAAGAATGCACTTGACCATGTCCTCAAACAAAGTAAAAGAACTAAACACTCTTCCACAAAACCTTCAATCCAATCACACTTTTCCTCTCCCAGTGTAGCTGTGATCTTTCTAAACTCTCTAGCATTCACTGAAACCATTCTTCCTCTCCTAATGAGTGTTGAGATGAGGGAAACTAGTGAACAAGCAACGATGGAGATTTGGGATTTCAAGGATGAGCTGATGAAATAGGTCCAATACTGTGTGGAAGGACACTAATGGGGAAGAAAAGAGAGCCATGAATGTCTGATTGGAGCAAGAATGTGGGCTTATGGTGGTGTATGGGTGAAGTAGAGAGAATCAATGAGAGTTGAGTGGCAGTGGGTATGAGGCAAGGAGATGGTGTCCATTAGTGGATATGGCAATAAAGGCAAGGAGATGGTCTTTGTTGGTGGATATGGCAATAGGGACTCTAGGCTGCATTGTTTAAAGAAAATACTTCCAACGATTCTCTATTTTTTTTTCTTTTTTTATTTCCATTTTGTGCTTTCTCTAAAAATGGCTCCCAAACATTGTTCTGTTGGACAAGTATATAGGGTTACAGATTCTTAGAATCTTTGAAGAACAATTTGAGAGCTTAAACCTGTTTTTTCTGACCTAAAACTGTCTTTCATAGATAGAGGTCTTAAACCTATTTTTTCTGACCTAAAACTGTCTTTCATAGATAGAGGTGCTAGCTTAGATGTTTATTGTCCATTTGGCATACATTTGGCCACTTGTATGCACGTATACCTCACTTTCAAGGCCATGTGCAAATTTGTGTTTAAGTGATATGTTTTTATTAAGTTGAGGTATGAGATTGGTAAAAAAAAAAAAAATTCAAGTGTCTATTAGGCAAAAAGACAATAATTCAGCTGTTTGGGATTGCATTTGGCTTATATAACAAAATAAAATAAATGTCATGATGCATGAACGTACTTGCATAAAACAATTTAAATTTATTTAAAAGAAATTTAAAGTGTGTTCTACTCACTGACCAATTAACTTGACTACTATTAGTTTGGCTAGAATTGAGACACGTCCATTTCGGCTCACTTATATAGACATACTAACATACTATTAAACAACTAACAATTATAGAAATTGAATTTTAATCCTAGGGATTTGCTAGCATTTCGGTAAAGTCTCCTCTATACCTAGGACCAAACCTCCCTGTAAAGCAACAACATGGCCTCGAGCCCACAACAACATTATATTGCCCATTTGGGGCCTGCTAGAACACATAATATAAGTATGGGTCTCCAAGTCTAGCTCAAGTTTCTAATTCCTTTGTAGTCTAATTAATTATGTCCATAGCTCTAATGATTATGAAAAAATTTCTGAAAATCCTTTACATCATCCTTTTATCAATTAAACTCATTATAGTTAACTTCACTAAGTCAAAAATATTTTATTAATTAATTGGCCATTCAAGTTCTAGGTCCAAATTACCTAAGTTGATTTCATACTTACAATTGTTGATTCTGCTACCTGAAATGCGTATGAAGTGTCTAAAAATGCTGGAAATGAGTACAATATTGGCTACCTTTTAGGACAACCCACAGGGAGCTTCGATCTATCCTAAATACGGTCCCATTACTGGAAGCCTATCACCTATTTAAAGGTACCTACATGAAACCCAAAACAAGTCAATCACTATGGTATAGTTAGTTTTCAAAAATAATGGTCCAACGGGATTGAAATCTTACTGATCGATCTCGGCCATCTGATGAGCAACTTTTTTGTTCTGTGTTTGATCGAGGCATGGTTAGTATAAAATCAAAGCTTGCGTCAAGAGGAGTCCATCGATGGTTTCGAATCATTTGGGCAACGACTGAATTGGTTGGAAGCTGATCAAAAATTTACGGAGGAGAGAGATTTTCCTTCTCCTCAATTCCGATGATGGATGGTGGCGAGGAAGGGCTCTTTCATCTTGTCTTAGGACTGCAAGGTGATCAAAATTGTTAGTGCTAGAAGAGTGAAACTCTGGCCAAGTCGGGTTGTAGAATTGTAACTCAACTCTCCCTCTCTCTCTCTCTCTCTCTCTCTCTCTCTCTTAAACCCTAAACTTTACAAAGTTCGAAGTGTTTTTAAGTATTTCTCAATGCCCATAACTAATTTTTAAACCACAATAATATTATTAGAAACATAAATAATTTCAATCAAACATAGTAAAAATATTATAGAATGAAAAAATGACTATTTAAATTTTAAAAATTGTCTAAAATAAATAATAAAACAATAATTTTAACCTTTAATAAAATTAAAAATTAAATTTAAAGGTATTGGGTATTATATTGTTATTTATACTTGGATAGAGTTTCTATTGTGAGAAAAAGACTCTTGATTTTCGCTATCTTTTTGTTAAGGTAACACTTGATGGTGCCTTTGATTTATTTTTATTAGCAAAATTAAGAAGTTGTAAAACTTTTCTTGCTCCTTTCACTTGGATAGGATTCCTATGCGAAGAAAGGTTCTTGGTCTTCACCATTTTTTTGTGGATATGACATCTTTTTTTTTTCAAGTAATTGTTATTACTTAAGTACACACAACTATAGTATAATGAAAG